>NC_046661.1:129070866-129091758 GCF_010883055.1 Belonocnema kinseyi
GTAAAGTCAGCTGGTAAAGTTATGGCTACAGTTTTTTGGGATGCACGTGGATTTATACTTATTGACTACTTGGAAAAGGGTAAAACAATCACTGGTGAATATAATGCATTATTATTAGAGCAGCTGAAAGAAGAAATTAAAAAAAAACGACCACATTTGGCCAGAAAAAAAATTCTCTTTCATCACGACAACGCCCGAGTACACACATGCTTCGTTTCAATGGCTAAAATTGAAGAACTAAAATTCGAATTGGCCGAACACCCACCGTATTCACCAGATTTAGCCCCCAGTGACTTTTTCTTATTTCCAAACTTGAAAAAATGGCTCGGTGGACAGAGATTTCCAGACATCGAAGACGTCATTGCCTCTGTAAGTGCTTATTTTGAGGAACTTCCGAAAACGCACTTTTCTGAAGGATTAAAAAAACTTGAAAAGCGATTGACCAAGTGTATAGAGCTCCAAGGAGATTATGTTGAAAAATAAAAAAGAATTACCCAAAAAAAATTGTTTTTATACTTCATTCTAAGGATTTATTGAACTACCCTCGTAGCTACGTACTAAGTCAAGTGCCTGATGAGATGAGGTTGTTATAAGTTAATTTACTGCGACGTTTGAAATATTTTGCGATGATGTCGCAGATACAAAATTAGGAGCATTGCGTATTTTATATTTCGTATTTTACCGCTGCTATCTTTACACAGTGGTTGCAAGCGTTGGAGGTGACATAATCGCCTCTGCATCATTTATGAGAGCTACCATATACTACTCCACGGATTTTTAGTTGCTTGGTTCCTCATGTTCTGGGCAAATTTTTTAGAATGCCACACACGTATATGAAACCCGTCTTCTAAGCTGCTGACCGTATCCTGCTGACTCCTAAATGTTCAAGTTGTTATGAGCCTCTTGTCTGCTCGCTATACTTATGGATTTTCGTTGTATAGAGTTCCTGAAATTTTCCGTTAAGTGGACAAGCAATGTCGATGATGTAACGTTTCAATATAAAATGCATACTACGTATTATAAAACGGCAATTAGAATGTATCTATAGAAAGGCATTTATTCCGTTAAGAGTCCCAGGTTTAGAGCAAGTGTTTGATGTATAATGTTCGCCGTGCCGTAATGCCTATACATATATTTAATTGAATCATCACGCAAGAACCAACAATAATTTTTTCGATAAATTCTTCGTTGTCATTTTTTTAAAATCATTTTAAGCTTAAAGGCAGCCGATAGTATTTTTCTAACTATCGTATGGTGAATACCCTTTGATTTAAGAATACGCAGGTATTTGCTAGAGTCGCACTCGGCGATTGTCTCTAGTTGAATGCACTGTTCTTCCTTTATCCAGTCTAAATTCTATGTATATATTATGGTAAAACTGCTTTATGTCATCGATTACTTGCTGCAGTTTTTGGTCCGAACTAGCCCGCAGCTTTAGGTCATCCATGTATAGTAGCTGGGTCATTTAGTCAATATCATTGCCATCATATATTTGAAACCTTTGAGATACACTGTTCAGTGTTTTGACTGATGTGTTTAACAATAAAAATATCGACAGTGCACTCGTTCTTATGTGAAAGTTGTTTTCATCATAGTCACGAACTTAGTCAAGTGATTGATGAGATGAGGAGGCTATGAGTTAACTTATTACGATGTTTGAAATTTCGTTTATTGAATTTGTAGGTACAAAATTAGGAGCATGGTGTCGTTTATAGTTCGGATTTACCGTTACTATCATGACACATCGCCCGCGAGCGCTGCAGGTGAAAAAAGTCGCCACCAGATGCTATCTTAGAACTACTACCTTTCATTTATTTCCTCGGTCTTCTGAGATGTGTAGATTAAACCTGATGTCCTATACGTATACGATATGATCTCCTAGTGCGATTTCCTTCATTTAGAGTTACTTTTCAGCAAACTTTGTCCTAAATTTGTATCCTTATTCGCTTTTCCAAACTTCGAACTATCATAGTAGAGATGCACTAATTTCTCTTTCATTGTTAAATCCCACATAACTGACCCACGGGCAAAATATAAGATTGCTGAACTGCGGCTTAGCATCTCATCAAGGTTGGGAAACCCTTTTCACTCCTTCTTTAGACACTGGCTCCTAGCTTTGTTTTTCTGCCACCATCTGTAAAAAAAAAATTTTCTCCATCACTAGGCAAGTGTGCTTTGCTGTTAATTTTCACAGCCATCACTTTGATGGCCAGATGGACGTGCTCTAACCCTCCTAATGCCCCCCATTTCAACCGCGGGTGCCAACTGCAAACCACTAAAACCTCTTGTAACCAGTCCACTTATTCTTTCCTGTCGAGTTTACAGTGGACAGTTCGACCCTGCTTCACCAGACTTCTGTATTTTGTTCCATATAATCCATACAGGTCCTTTGGCTCTTCTACAGAGCTACACTTTACAACTGGCTTTTTGCACTTCTTTTTCAGTTAATTGTTCCAAAAAAGCGCCTTATCTAGGATGACTCCTGGATATTTAGCTCGTTCTTTGATACTCAGTTGATTCACTTCCAATTTTAGTATACTCGTGCTTCACCACAAGAGATAATGTTTTAAATCGCGAAACCTTTCTGTTTCAGTTGTCCTTAGATTAGGTCCTCGTTAAGGGTCGTTAATGTTGAGTAAACGACTCTATAGGCATGTTGTTCCTCTTAAAGAAGCCGGCTTGATCAGACCTTGTGCGGATACATCTGTCTATAAGTCTATCTACTTTTTCAGTAGGAAAGATGTGTAACTGATGGGACGGAAATACTTAATCCAAAAACATACATTGTTTTTTTATGATACTGTTTCCAGTTAATTTTAATATCCTCATAGTATCCACACAACATTTCTTTTGTATCATGCAAAAAAACAACAACAGCAACATAGGCATTTAACTTATTACAGTTCGGATTTTACGTTAAATTTGCCATTAGAATGTCACGTAGTAATTAAAATAGTTTTTTTTCATCATTTAAAATAAAAAATAAATCCCTAGTAGTCGCTTAAGTAGTATGCTGTTACTCAAAGAAGATGCACTTGAAGTCGCCTTCAGCCAATGTTAATGACAGGTATTGTATTTTTCCTTAAAGCTGCCAAAGAGCTATTGCAATTACTCTCTAAAATTCTTATGGAAATTTTAACGTGTAGTCCAAATTGCAACAAGTTAAATGCCCATCTTGCTGTTTTTTGGATTTTGTTGCATGACACGGAACGAATGCTACAGGCCAACTCTGAACTCGTGCTACTGAGGAGGCATCCGATAAGTCCGCAATTTAGTCGATCCGCCAGGGCTAGGTAGTTATGGTAGCATGCGGCACGCTACGAGGATAACTCCACTCAAACCTTATTATGTTACTCGAAAACGAAGCCACGGCCCATAATTCAATTTGGAGAGATTTTAGTTCATAAGATAAGGTTAATTTGAAGCCTATTTACATAAGAATAAAAATGGTCCAAAGTAAAAAAAAAAATTATTGTATTTGTTTTTAGTAAAAAGTCTGTAAAAATACGAATCGAACGACCTCATATACATGTAATTTGCCTATAGTAGATAATAGTTAGAGGCATAAAAAGCCTACGGTGCAAAATGTACCTAACATTTTGTATAATGCATCATATCCCATTAGACAATAAATTTACCCAATATAAACCCAATCCGAAAACTTAAAATCTTTAGGCGAATTCACTTAAGAAACAATATTCCAGGTATTACAATATATTTTCCCGCTATGCTCAACTAATTAATTCCTACAGTAAAATATATTATTCCTTGCTTGTACTAAAATTAAATTTGACAAACAAGAATACATCTACTAAATTTTATAATTATTTTATATATATTTGCTGAAAGTTGTTACTCGAGAAGCTTAATCGATCGCTTGGATTATATTAATCCATAATTCGTAAGATAACGGCAGCAGTATATATTATATATTTGGATAAACTGCGCAATAATTATTTTTTGCTCTCGCAACAAAGTAGGAAAAAATGAAGATTCTCTCTACTCTGGTCCTATTATTGACAGTTATCCTCTATTCTATTAGTAAATATAACAATACGACAATATATCTCTATTTTTAAAAGTATTTTTAAGCGTTTATATTTTATAAAAAGTTGAGTCTAAAATTGACACGAAATATTCACCACTTTTTTTTCTGTCAATAGACTTTTTTATTGTAACCTCGGTTCATGAACAAACAGTTGTTATATTTACAGTAAAAACATTACCTGTAATTGTATGGTTGACACTTAACAGCATTAATAAATCATCTTGTCTATTCAAAGTGAGAAGATGCCATATACCGAGGTATATTATCATCTACCCAGTTCACCACTGTGTTTCGAATAACTTTCTGTTCCTTTTTTATTCGCGCTAATGTTCTGTGTGCTATTCAAAATAGAAGTGGAATCATCTCAAACGTTAGTGGATTTTCTAGCCGGATAAACGAAGCTAGTATAGAAGTTAATTTGCATTTGCGAAAGCATAATTCTAAAAGGTTAAAAAACATTAGCATGTAAAGTTCCATGACATCATTAGTAAGATGGCGATGTAATTCTGATGTCATATCACCGCACCGGCTCGATGGTGGTAAGAGAAATCAGCATGAACCGGTTTAAAACTTATACGCAAGTATATACATATACGCGTTTTAGAAACGCTTTTAAAAAAACGCGAAAAAAAAATATTTCGATCACACTTTCATAGTCCAATTTGAGAGACTCAACTTTATGTGATTCATGGGATTTATAGGACGGTTAACCTGAACTATCTCAAGTAAAACTGAAGAATGTCGATATCGTAGATTTCTTTACATAGAGTTAGGTCACTTAGATCTTATTTCAAATAATATTGCAGATCTCAAACGACAACATCGCGCCCCTTATGGTTACATCTAGAAAACCTAAATTGAAAAAGCATTAAGAGAAGTTTACTATGAATTATGAAAAATTGTTGGCAGGGGTATCCAAGTATAGCGAGATCGCTGACTTCATGGAGGATGTCCACTCTAAATGCTACAAAAGGTATTCTTCCTCAAATACTAATATAAGTGTTTCGTACTGAAGAAGCGACTCATGAGCCAAGGAGAGGCACTTCAAGAAGTAACTACCGACATTGTTGTACCACTGACTTACTTTGATTTAGAACATGAAGCTGGCTTTCAGGAATTGAGAATTATGTCGCAACCGAATCAGGACTGCTTTAGGTTTCATGTTAACCCGCTGTCGGAGACAGGACCTACGATAGATTAAGATTAAGCATTACCAGTTGATTATGTGGCCTTATGGGGAGGGTTCAGGATAACATTGTGAAGCTATCTCCCATTTTTATGTTCATATTGCTGAAACATTAATCGAAGATGGTAGACTTTGAGATCCAAGGATATGGAGATGCTTCAGAAAAGGTTATATGTGCTGTGGTCTACCTTAGGTGTCAACTCTGCGGAAGGGATTTTGGGATCAATGATCATAGCCAAGAGTTAGGTCGCTCGTCTCGATGAGACATCAATATCTTGCTTAACACAGTGTGCCGCCCTAATGCTCATGCACTTGGTATCTCATGGTCGAAATGTCTTATGGTTAACTGCTACAATCTAGTGTCATCTATGGAAGGGACTCTGTATCATATGCCTGGTGTGAATAATCCCGCAGACTGTGCTTTGCGTGAATTCTCAACCGCGCGATTGGTGCAACATCATCTCTGGTGAAATAATCCAAATTGGTTCTCTCAACCAAATCACAATAGATACTCTCGACTAACAAATCTACTTCGGATTGCGACTCTATGCCTCAGATACCTGCATAACATTCGGTGGCAGCGAATAGAGTTTCATTCTGTGTGCTACCTCTAGATTTCTTAAATCAAGCTCTCTAGAGCTTGATTGAAAACATTGTCGACATTTTGCGAAAGAAATCAGGCTGTTGCGAAATATCTTCTAGTTTTTCAAAAGGAGTCCACTACTACGCTTTTAAGCGTTTCTGTACTCAGATTAACTATAACGACTTAAGTAGGCGCTTGACACATGCTGTTTTGGACTCTGAGAATGATGTTCGATCACATTGCTAAAGATTCGCCTCTTACTGAAGTAATTATCAAAAATGGTCACCAAAATATCTTACATGGTGGCCCACAACTCACAGTATCCTACTTATGACGTCGTTACTCAATCGCCACTGGGCGAACTTTCATTATTTCAATTTAGATTTGGATTACTTCAATGTTTTTCATATTTTGGAAATTCCAGATCGACCTTATTAATTTTTTATTTATCCCTATTCCAAAGAGTTTGGAAGAAGGCATTTTCATGTGGATAATAATATACCAACTTACTTTCAAAAAATGCAATCCTGTTTCTTATTTTAGAGTTAAGTATGCAGTTCAACTGTTTACCTAATGATGATCTTATTCCTATTATTTCTCGTGATGCAACTTCTTCTTCTTCTTCTTCTGGTAGACAACGTTCTATGGGCAGATACAGGTCCAGGTCCAAGTCGCCTTGTCTCAAGTACCCTGGTATTGTCTTAGTTGAAACCAGACCTCCTTCGTCCATGCATCCTCCTAGCCTATTCCCTGCTCCTGGTGGAGTCTGCTATTGTCGACTTAAAGAACTGGGATCCATTCTGCTAATTCCTTGCACAAATCCGCATCGGACACTTGAACTTCGAAGATACACTTTTCCTGTTGATTGTTCTTTTAGCATCAAATAGTGACGTTTTTGCATTATTGCAGAGTTGTAATGCTTTTATTGGAATTTATAGATATATTTGTAAAAATACGAGACGGGCAAAAATAAACAAGAATAGCGGCAAGGTTACCATTATGAGCGCAGAAGAAATTGATGAATCTCCAGTAGGGCCCAAAAAAACCGAATAGAAAGTTCTTTCGAGTAGAGCTGGTAATTCAAGTATAAACCATATAGGAGCTACAATCTGCACTAAGCGAAGACAATGATGAAGTCGTAAATTATTGTAATGGTTTTATTTTTTATTTTTATCATCTAGTCTAACAATGTAGTTTTAGTGTAATAACTACTAGTCAGTGGGGAGTTTATCTACCTGTAAATGTTTACTAAACATCGAAAAATGTCATGCCACAAAGAGAGGATTGAGGATCCCCAATCATTTGATTAAGCAGCGCCATACATTTAAAACTAAATTAGTTCATCTAACTTCTATATTAATTGTCGTATCAGCGGTATCCAATGACTATTATTATTGATAATGTGTATAGATAACATACATGTGGGATGAAAATACTCGTAACACCGTGTATCGTCAAGAAATTTATACTAGTGTTTGTAAATGTATAGCTCAGTGTTTCTTATCTCAGTTGATTCTAGGATTTGCTGTATTTTCTCGTATTTTTCTTGCGGTCGGAAAATTGCGTGATGTGCTCGGATGTTTGCTATAACTATTACTAGAACTAGAATCAGTCGTTGAGCGTGGGATATTGTGGTAAAGCCGAGCTATGGGCTCTCCGACAGCCTCGGCTTGGTTCTCTGTATCATTCGATAATAATCTTGGACTTGGGCTATAAACCTGTCGAAGACCGGGTGTGTTGGCATGAGGAAGCAGTGTTCTCCGACCTGCAGGTTCCCTACCCTGTTGCAAGATCCTCGCACGTCGAACGGTATGCATCGCCTCTACGGTGCTTTCAGCACTTTCAATCATCCACGCATACTGGACTTTGTACCTAGCATAGGTAGCGATTGCTGCTAACCATTGTTCTTCGGAAACATTCTCAGCCACATACAGTACTGTAGGGGTTTGGGGGTCATATGGCTTTCGATGCAGGATAGTAAGTTGCCCTCTTTGAGTGTATGGCAGAATTTGACCATTTTTTCTTACTGCAATGATTTGATCACTGGTCTTTATTTCTTGACCTTGCGGGATTGAGAGATCTGGTATATAATCTAGGTTAGTATCAGATTGCATTCGTGTACTCCTATGTCCACGAGTTGTATTGCTCCTAATAGCTTGAGAAGTTAATTCTGCAAAAAATTAAAAGACAAATATAAGGCTTAAGGGTACAGAAATGTTTTATAGTGATTATGTCACATGCTAATTTATTGAATAATACGGTATCAAATTGTATCAATTGTATCAATTGTATCTTATTGTATTAGTAGATAATTTTACAGACGCGAACTTAATTATTTCCGAAACGAAAAAACAAGAAATATTTATTTACTGACACAAAATCATAATAAATCACTGAAACATTTGAACAGTGCTTGTTTTAAGTATAAATAATTTTAATTGCTGAATTCTTCTTAAATCTTAATTCTTGAATCTGCGAAGTCATTTTAATTTCTTTAGTCGGTCTTCCTTCTTATTTACGTATGCAAGTCTTATTTCAATTACTAATACACACTCATAGATTTACACATTCTCGCTGTCGTTTTTTAATCGGAACCGAACTGCTGCTGGTAAAAAATAATGGAGTGATCGTGTTTGATTGTCATGCGATTTCAAAAATAATTACACGTACATGGTAAAATTTGACGTCACGGTATATATAATTGAATTTCCAAATTTTATTATTTGTATTTTAAGTAATTTTCGTGAATAAACTCTAATATATCATATTCTTCACTAATGATTTCACATTAAAAATTAAAGGCTTCCTTTTGTGACAGTTCTTATTTTACATGGGAAAATCACATAGACGTGGCGTTATCCACGAGGGTTCCTCATATGTATTCAAAGGACTATCTGAAATTCTTGCTTAAAGTGTGGTTTCTATTTTTTTTATTCTCACAGTACCAAATACTTCATACTTTCGCTCTATGAAATTTTATCAAATGTAATAGTTGAGTCTAAGATAGAATGACAATAATGATTATTTTTCCTAGTGAAACTTATATCTTTGCATTCAGGATATATTGATTGAAAATATTCAAACCATGTTTCTAATTCAATCAAGTCTTCACTAATGGGTTTAAACTTATAACAATTTATTATTTTCCAGAACTTCTTAGAATTTATAGCTATTGCGAGATTATCTAAAATTGAAACATCGTAACCTTCTTTTTACTCATGAGAAAGATTTTTGTACTTCTTTTTTATTATTACAGAGAGTTAATAAATCAGGCCACAGCAACCCGATTTTATAATCTTTAAGTTTTTTTCTCATTAATGTCTTTACATTCTAGACCCTTCACATCTAACCAGGATTTTGAAAGGCCTACTTTTTTATTAATATTGCAAATCAGTTTTGCTTTTCATGTAGAATAGTAAAATATCTTCATTAGGCTCTCTGCATGTTCTAAAAGATTTCTCGCTAAAACACAAGCAAAAGCAGTTGAAATTTCAAAACAATTTCTGTCCATTTTTCTTTCCATTTTAATTTCAATTCTTCAATAATGTCTCTCAGAATAGTATCAAATGTAACTCCGACACTTGTGACTCCCTTTATACTAACCCAAACTAAAACCATAGTAGAGTTTCCCGTGTTTTTAACAAAAGTATATCGCGCAAGGATTATAACTATGGATTCTACTAAATTGTAAAATACAGCCAATTCTCCTCATGAATTCTACCAACCTTTGTTCTTTATTATTCGATTCTGTATCTTAATTCTCCTTTATACAAAAAATGTTTACGTTTCCAGGTAATATTTCCTCATGAAAATCATTTCAATTTCCAACTCTAATATTAAAATCTCCCCGTGAAAAAAGTGGAAGGTCAGGATACTTCAAGAGAATTCAATCAGTTATATAATTTAGTTGAGTAAGAGAAAGCCTCACATTAAAGATAGGTTTGGCATAGACTGCACCAACAATAAATTCTAAATGGTCCACCACCAGTTAGAGGGAAATACATTCTTCGCCTAAATGAAGCGTTTTCGCTTTAAATTTACAAATATGAATGTCGATCATAAGCCCCTATTTTGCTTTTCCCCTCGTAGCAGTTCTTGACGCTGGACTGTAGTTTACATTGAATTGCCTGCATCCTTCCTGCATATTAAAAAATTGTTTTCAAATGAGAAGTTTCACAGGTACAAATAATATCACAATTACCCACTTCACTAAGGAGATCTAATAAATTCACGAAGTCTACCATTCGAAATAAGATGCGTGGATTTTGTAGTTTTGTTCTAAGCGATGATTTTTTGTCCTGATTGTCCTTTTCAATTGGATACGGCTTTATATTTTATAGAAAATGTCTAATTAGATCTCCAAACTATTGATCTCTTGGAGTTTCAACTATCTTACCTAATAAATTTATAGAATCTTTTGGTTTCCTTTTTTTGGCTAGCTGTAGAATTTCTTGAGGTTGTTCACATTGATTCACACATTGTTCACACAGTGTTCACAGGATGTTCACATTGGCATTTGCAAATATTTCTTTGACTGTAGGAAAAAAATCAGCATTTTCTCGAGAAGTGTCCTTCACTTTACATAACACAATATTTTTGGCTCTTTCTTTATTTAGGGCGAAATCGATTTGTCTTTCAAAAGTTTGCGGTTTCTTCTCTAAAAAGCGATTTATTCTCTAAAGGAATTTCATAATGTCTTCGTTAATTTCCATTTTATATGTTATTAATCTGAGAATATAAAAGAAATCAATTGGCGCTGTGTGACCATTCACACACTTATTTAGATTTATCAATCCAGCGGGACAACCTAAAACACTTCTGTTATCAGTCAATGCCAACGTGTAACTGAGTACCAAATATAAATGGTAAATTTACTATACGTATATGCATTTTCTTTTCATTACATCTACAGTAAAATTTCAATCAAAATTATTAGCAGTGCAATATAGGCCTACACAT
Organism: Belonocnema kinseyi; assembly: GCF_010883055.1. Lineage (NCBI taxonomy): Eukaryota > Metazoa > Arthropoda > Insecta > Hymenoptera > Cynipidae > Belonocnema > Belonocnema kinseyi. The sequence goes on from NC_046661.1 coordinate 129,081,643, forward strand.
AGTGCTAAATATAAATAGACTGTTAGGCTGGAAAAAGTAACACTCCATTTGCTCATACGCATGGAAAACTATTTGACAACTTTTATCATATGATATGGATTTAACGGGACCAGTGACAAATAAGAAATTTCATAGGCATAATTTTGTATCTCCCAGATTAATATATGCTAGAATGAAAGTGATAACCAAGTAATATTCCTCACATAGTGCTAAGTCCCAATTAAAGGAAAAATAAGTAAAGTAAATGAAGCCTTCTAGGAAATTTTGAATGATACTATAGGTACTTGCAAGAATGAGGAAAAAATCTATTTTACCAGGAGATATGATAGGGTAGCTGGAGTTCAAGAAAAGTGTACGAAAAGGGTGATAAGTTATTTGGGAGATCCAAAAACAAATAGTTATAAAGACAGATTAGTTTGCTTATGGATAGAAAAACACATGTTCATTAAAAATACTTGGTTTGGGCATAATATGACCCAATTGTTCTCCTCGTGCTTAGGCTATAGCCGCATTATGATTAAATTCATAATTGAATGTGAAACGGATAATCACCTCTTAGTCTGAAAAATTAACTTGGATCAAGGATGGAAACGAAATAGCAGATACGGATGCGTAAATAGGGCGAATTGGGAGGCTTTAATAGACAATATAGATAGAGTGAGCGCATGGACAACTCTCTGAGAAATCCATATTAGAAGTGCGACTGAAGTTTGTGGTACGACGTTGGTAGAAAAATTGAACAACAGTCTGAGCGACTTTATAAGTTTATGTACCGAGATAAGGTGAAGATCGTGATTACTGATAAAAGGCTATACAAGCAACTGCAATAATAACGGAGGTATCAGCTAACTTAATACCTCAAGCAAAATATATTTGAAAACTCTGATTCATTGGATAATGAAAATAACAGAAGAAAATATACGGATGTTCCAATTTGGGTTCATGCCAGGATGACTTTGAATCGGTCAGATGTTCAGCTTGAAACAGATGACAGAAAAAAGTATGATAATAAATCAGAAGATTATTAGATTTAGTGCTTTTAAGTTGATTCATTATGAATTGGGATGACGGTCGTGGGAGCTAAAGCATAGGCTTTGGACCCACTCTGTCGGATTGCGGGTTAGATTCCCGCAAAGGAGTTGTTCATCTCCGAAGAGTCGTGAAACCGATGCATTTAGAGAAAAAGGGTTTCTGTAGTTTCCCCTACCACCACCAAATAAGTGTGTGATGGGTGTATAAATAAATAGGGAAGAAAGTGCAAAAAAAAATGTAAACCTTCAGGGGACACATTAGAAGCTTCCATTACAAACTACGAATTTTTGCCAACATTTCGTAAACATTCCAGCCTACTTCTTCAGGGCTGACCTAAACCTGAAGTATTAAGTTATATTGTTCTTATGTATACTCTTCACGATGCCTGTGCTTGGCCATAGCGCCTCACCGTGGGGGCTGGTCGAGCCTGATTGTCCAATTGAGTCTTTTTTCAATCCGGAGGACGGGAAACCAAACCGGATTGGAAACATATTTATTGTCCCTATTGATGCTACTAGGGTTTTTTAAGATTTCAATTGCTTCTCTATGTTTTCTTGGAAAGATTTTGTGTGCTTTTCCGATGACCGTTGTTTTGTCGAATAAAATTTCATGTCCCGTTTTGATATAATGCTCAGCTAGTGCTCATTGCGGGAAACGTTTTTACCGGTCTTTACTCTCATGTTCCTGTATACGTTGGATCACCCCTATACTAGTTTCTGAAATATTGACTTTGACATAAGAACAAAGGATTTTACTCCTTTAAGGGATATACTTCAAGATTACTAAGGGGTACCTGTTTATCTTGAGTGTTATTTGGTAGTTGTCCTATTTTCGTGGTAGGTTTAAATATGGTTTGGATGTTGTGTTTGTTGAGAATTCTTTTTAACTGTTCTATAGCACGTTGGGTGTCGTTTTTCTCTCTCTCTTTCTCTCGCACGTTTCGTTGACTTGGATTTTTCAGTTATTTTCTTACTGTTTTATCAATTTGGTAACCAATATTAAATTCAGTTTTTCACGTTTTGAACCCAAAAATGAACTTTCAACTCCAAATTTTATTAATTTTGTTGTTGTTTTAATTATGAAAAACAATGAAAGTGGCATAAAACGGTGGTTCATATAGAACGGTTTTTGAAACTATACAAAATAAATTTGAATCAAGTCGACAGCACAAAAAGTTTTCACGTGGTCGTGTACACAAGTTGCAAAAAAAATCCGAGCAGCACGTCCGCGCATTTTTAGATACATTTTCCGAACTACAGTGAACCTCTTATATAGCGCCGATTTCGGGGCTGACGGTGGGTGGCAACTAACTCTTTATAGTCTGCTCCGCTTTTGTATGTCCACGCCTAACTGCTCGCCTGAGTGACAGACGCGTATCCCGCGCACCCCGCGCTACATGCGGCGTAGCGTCAATTCTCGGAAGGGCTATAGAAAGGAGGGCTATTAAAGAGTTTAACTGTTCTTTGAATTTAGAGTTGAAACTTTGAAGAAATGTTCACAGATTGTTTTGTGACAGATTAAGATGAAAACTAAAATCGATTTTTTTCGATTTACACCAGAAGACTCCCTTAACTTTTTTCAATTCCGTTTGTAAGTTATCTTTATCTGCTATGGAAACAGCTCTGATACAAGGAAGTCGATGACCGATTTCTTTTATATGGGTGGTGGCGGGAGGAGGCTCTAGATATATATTTGTTTGGGTGCGTTTTCTCTAAACTAAATGTCCTAATGTGTCATCAGAACTTTTTAAAAAATATTTTAATCATTTCTTCGATATTTTTAGAACATTTTATTAAACCAAAAAAATATATATCTGAAAAGGGTACAATTTGATGGATTTCAGAAAGCTGAACAATTCAAAACTCGTAACTACTATTCATATTTTTCGTCATTTTCGAGAAAAAAAAGATTTCTAATTTTTTTAGGAAAAAATTCATATTTTGGAAAACGACTATACTTAATAAAGTAGAAAATTCAGAATATGAAGACGCATATAAATATAAGGATTTAAAACATATCTTTTTGATAAACTTTTATTAAAGCATTCCAAATGCAAAGAATCAATGTCCGAGCGCAAAGCGCGAGATTCAACAGATGCCCGCCGAGGACGCGCTCAAACTTGCGAGCGAAGCGAGCGGCGCACAACAAGAATGTGCGCACTAGGCGGGCAAATTTGTTTAATGTTATTTTGTACGATTAAACCCAAAACTACGAATCATAATGAAAAGTGATTCTCTACATACAAAAAATTAATGTTTATCTATCTTGTGAAAACGTTTGTTTTTTGGATTCAGAAGTTTTTGAGACAAGTATATTAGAACAAATCTGCAATATTCGATTTTTACATCAAACTCATACCTTTCGGTTATAATGAGAATCTAAAAATTGTATTTCGCGAACTTCATTGCTGTAGCAAATACTAAAAGAAGTAAGGAAAGTGTGTGATTTTGTTATTAAATAATATGATATATTCATCTTACCAATAAAGTTAAATAAAGCTGCTGATGTTATAAAGATTGTAGCTAAAGTGGTCCTCATTATACCTAAATGGAGGAGACAGTTACTTAAAGAACTTTCTGAGAAGTATAACTGAGGATGAGGAAAAGAAATTCCAAGATTGTCGGTTTGCATAGATCCCATTATCTTTTTCATTTCATATTTAAAATGATCGAGAATACTTAAACATGATAATGTGTTAAGTATATTTGTGATGTTTGCGTAAATTTTATTAAATGTGCGTAATTCATTGCGAGATTTTGAAGCTTAATGCAGAGACAGGGGCAACTGACAGATTATAATAATGTCTGGAAAAAAGTTGTAAATGCGTTCTTATATAAATATAAAAAAAGTTTTCAGGAGATTACCTAATTCGTAAATATTCCGTAACACTAAATATATGTATGTGTGCATATCTGTGTATATAACTTAATATTTATTGCTTTTTAGAAAACCCATTTCCAAGAAGTTTGCTACAACGTGATAAATAAACAAATAATAAATTTAAATAAGTTTGAGTAATAAAATTGATAAGTACGACTAATACAATATTTCGAAGGCACTTTTTTCAATCATTTCAATTATTTATATTATTAAGTGCGAAATATATTTAATAATCCCATGGTCTTATGTTCTTGTATTGAAAATGGTCTTTTTCAAAAAGATTACCTATCGTAAATTTGAAAATACAGTACCTTTCCGGAGTATTAGGACACCTTAAAAACTAGCATGAGACTTAATTGCAAATTTATTTACAATATCTAAAAAAAAAACTTTAAAAAACTTTTTCTTGTTGTATTAGTAGATAATTTTACAGACGCGAACTCAATTATTTCCGAAACGAAAAAACAAGAAATATTTATTTACTGACACAAAATCATAATAAATCACTGAAACATTTGCACAGTGCTTGTTTTAAGTATAAATAATTTTAATTGCTGAATTCTTCTTAAATCTTAATTCTTGAATCTGCGAAGTCATTTTAATTTCTTTAGTCGGTCTTCCTTCTTATTTACGTATGCAAGTCTTATTTCAATTACTAATACACACTCATAGAATTACACATTCTCGCTATCGTTTTTTAATTTTTGGTTACCACTGAGCTTAGTTCACCTGTTGCTGGCAGCCAGATTAGTCGCTCATACACCTGTATATATTTGTTTATTTTAATTAATAAAATGTCCGCGCTTTTAAAAGTCAGCTTTGTTAAAAAAGTAAATTATAATGAATTATTCTCTTGTTTAAACCTATAAAGTATTATCTGTCAGAAAAGTATTAAAAACTTTCAAATACAATCCATTCCTTTAATTTCAGTCGATGCATTGGTCCTGCAAGAGAGATATTACTTTTTGAGTCAGTAAATGGTTGTGTGTCTATAGTAGTGTCTTTGGTGCGATAATTACAAGGAAAGTTTTTTTTGGAAATTCCTATTAATGGAAGGTTTGGAAAATTAGTGAAATTTTGTAGGTACAATTTTCATATCGATTTGGGCTCGCAAATTTACGCGAGAAAGTATTTATTGAAGTTAATGAGTCTATCGATTGGTTGTTGTTGACAGTCTTATGTTGATACACGTGCATGACAGCTGTCAAGATTATTTATTATGCATGGCTCCCTGCAAAGCAGAAAATTATTTTTAGGGGAACAAATATAATTAATCAAAAAGATAAATAATAATAAATTTGTCTTCCATGCGTTAATTACATTCTTTCATTTGGGTCTTGTGTTACAATGTCATTCGAAAATTTGTTTTTAAAACGAACAAAGCTGTTTAGTCGAATTAAAAATTTGTTTGGAAAAACAGCATTAGATAAGAAAGACACAAAGGGTTCTTTACTTTCGAGAATGAAAGGATTAGAGAAGAATTGTAAGAGGTTCGTACAACAGCAACTGGAATAAATAAAATACCGCTATTAAAATAAAACTAACGAGTATTTTACTTCTGACTTTTATAGTCAAACAAAAAAAGTAAATGTGCCGGCAAAAGAAAATTTTTTAGATCCTATTCTAAATCTTACAGCTACTGCCTCAGCGTGACTGCCTCGGACTAAAGGTTCCGTACCCTTTTTAGGTGCTGGTGAAAGTCAATCAGGAACTTGACAAGCATCGGTGTCTGTCAAAGGTAAACCTCAATTTCTGACCAATTTTAGGCTCGATCTCGTTTTGTTGTTGCAGAGCTGCTGAATTGTATTTGGACTTATACAAATTTTGGGAAAATAATTAATTATTCCTGCCAAAACCTCTTAGGACTCTAGAGGAGGAAGCTTGTGAACAGAATTTCTTAGATATTCACTCTGGAACAAAATGAGGAAGATACGTCGGGTGGATTTCAACTTGAAATTATTTTCCAAAGCTGAGAGATTCATATTCTTCAGATTTTAGCGTGCTATTTCAGAGTGTACAACATTTCAAACGGAATTCTCGAGATCAGGATAATAACACCGATTTCATTAAGAAGTACAAAAAGCTTCAGTACATGGTTCCAGATAGTGAATCTTTTGAACCAAGACTGGATTCCAGGTCATTTTTACATATCATAGAGTAGGCCAGTCAACGAAGGATTTTAAATGGAAATAATTTATAACAATAAACTTAGTTGTTAGGAAGCTTCCTTAGGGGATCTTGAAACACCTACCAAAATTCAGTAAATTTGGGGGGGGGGCTGAAGCCGCCATTTTCCAACATGGCGGCCTATTAAATGTTTTTCGATTTTCCTTGGAAACGGCGGTATTTACTGCAGGCCCACTTTTTTCTTCAAACGGTAGAAAACATAATGCACCCATCATAAATAATCTCAACTCCTTCCATATGCCTAGGACCCTTCGAACTGCAGTTCCCAGGGCATGAAGCGACCACGGTCATGTGGCCACAGGCGACTATCGGCGTCCCTCTTCCGCCAAAGCAAATACGCGAGGGCAAGCGAGAGAGTAACGGGCTTGTTAGTACAGTCAAGCATAGTAATTTCTATTATTGTAAAAGAACCTTTCTTCTCCCGCTAACATTTCACGTCTATTAAACGCGTTTTCTGTATCAGAAAAAAATCATATCATTACTGATTTTTGCATAAAGCATTTCAAAGGTCCTCCAATGATCTTATCAAAATTCAGTAATAATCGGATTAAAATTAAGCTAACAATCAAGCTCTGAAGTAAATTTAAACCTTTTGTTTGACACGCCTCCAAAATATTTCTGGCTTCACATCTACTGTTGTTTATATAGAAAGTCATTTATAAAATAATAATTTCGAAGATAATCTAACAAGAACAGAAAATTATTAACATTGCATGAAATAATTCAGATTAATACTTCCAGGGGAAGATAATAAAATAACCATTTTTGTATTTCCATTCTTCTCCCGCTAACATTTCACGTCTATGAAACGCGTTTTTTGTATCATAAGAAAATCATAACATTACTGATTTTTGCATGAAGCATTCCAAAGGTCCTCCAATGATCTTATCAAAATTCAGTAATAATCGGATTAAAATTAAGCTAACAATCAAGCTCTGAAGTAAATTTAAACCTTTTGTTTGACACGCCTCCAAAATATTTCTGGCTTCACATCTACTGTTATTTATATAGAAAGTCATTTTTAAAATAATAATTTCGAAGACAATCTAAAAAGAACAGAAAATTTTTAACATTCCATGAAATAATTCAGATTAATACTTCAAGGGGAAGATAATAAAATAACCATTTTTGTATCTCCATTCTTCTCCCGCTAACATTTCACGTTTATCAAACACGTTTTTTGTATCAGAAAAAAATCATATCATCACTGATTTTTGCATGAAGAATTCCAAAGGTGCTGCAATGATCGTATCAATATTCAATAATGATCGGATTAAAAGTAAGCTTATAATCAAGTTTTACAGTTAACAAATAAATGAAACGAATTTTCAACTAGTTCCATTTTCAACTTCAAATTTTATTTCAAAATTTTGTTAAATCTTGAAGTTATTTTAAATGTATGCAACTTTAAAATTATTTTTGAAATGTTTTTCGAACTTCTGAATGTTTTTTGAAATTAATAGAATTTTTCTTTCAACTTTTAGAAATTTCACAAATTATAAAAAATCATGTTAAAATACTCTAGAATCTTTTAACAATTTTGGAAATCTTTAAAATTTTTTTTAAGTATTCTTTGTAAATAATATTCCAAAATAAAAAATGTTTTTCAATTTCCCTAGGAATCTAACAAGAATGTTATTATTCTTGTGAAGCCTTTCAAAATTTTCAAAAAAATTCTCATTTTTTTTTAAATCTGCGAAAATCGACATTTTATTTTAAATTAGGCTGTGGCTATTTGCACCAAAATTTCGGTTCGACTAGCCGAATTTGGTGGGTACAAACTTCGTTTAAATTATATGAAATCATTTCAAGTTTTTAATTAATTTTCAATCTTTTCAAAACTTCCAAACACCTATTAAAATTAATCAAATTTCGTCTAGAAATAATAAGGGTCCGATTGCTATTTGAAGATCTAAATTGAAACATTTCACTTAGACACTAAACCTTTCTTTTTAAATAACAATCAAAATAGTAACGTTCAAAACTCAAAAGATATTCGAAATTTTAACGATGCAAGTTTTTCCAGGTAAAACAATTCAATTTAAAATTGTTTATTTTTAAATATTCGGTTTTGATTTATTCGGCTTGAATAAACAGGAAACTATTGATAAATATAAAATAATAATTATTGTTTGCAATAAAAAATTTTAAATAGCATGAATTAATATTTTACACTGAGCCAATATTTTAAATTTAGTGAAAGCGTTTAGTTATAAAATACATTTTTCCGAAGTAATTTTTTAATAAAAAATAATAAATATATAAATAAATAAATATACATATATATATATATATATAAATAATAATAGTAATAATAATAAGCTTGACTGTACTAAAATGTCCGTTAGTCTCTCGCTTGCCCTCGCGTATTTGCTTTGGCGGAAGAGGGACGCCGATAGTCGCCTGTGGCCACATGACCGTAGTGGCTTCATGCCCTGGGAAATACAGTCCGAAGGATCCCAGGCATATGGAAGGAGTTGAGATTATTTACGATGGGTGCATTATGTTTTCTACCGTTTGAAGAAAAAATTGGGCCTGCAGTTAATACATCGTTATTACTTCACCCCCGGAGACTCAACTCGAATTTTCCGAGAGTTCTAACACAGGTTAAAAAAAGGCGGTTTTTAATATAAAAAAATTGATTTAAAATTTCGAAAATTTGCAAGTGTGTTGTTAAGACATAAGGAAAGGTAAATGACAAAGTCCCCCCTTCGAGAAATGAAAGCAACTTCTTCAAATTAAGCGTTGAAAATGATCAAAATAATTGTCAGTATTAAATAAATAATATAGTTACAACGAAATTATCGATATTGCACGGTATCTTACCTTCAGACAAGCTCGAAACAGTAAACTGCACTCGTTTTCACTGAGGCAATCGCTCATTAATGCAAAAATAATGAACTTCCAAAAATGTTCAATTTTTTCAATTTTTAGGACAAACTATTCACTTTATGGCAATATTTTATATAACCTTTTTTATTCAGAAGAAAATTTAGAGTGTTTTATTATATAACTATTTTTGCTCTAAAAACAGCCGTTTCCAAGAAAAAACTAAAAACATGAAATAATCCGCCATATTGGAAGATGGCGGCTCGAGCCCCACCTCCCAAATTTACTGAATTTTGGGAGGTGTTTCAAGACCCCCTAAGGATACTTCCTGACAAACTAAGTGCATTGTTATAAATTACTTCCATTTAAGCCTCCTCATTCAGCTTCGTTGACTGGCCTAGAGGGTGGCGAGACACAAGTCTTACATCCAAGCGCCCGAATCCAGCCGAGCCTGTTCAGATGTACGAGTATTCTAGCTGTTAAAGTCATTAAACTTAGTGTTTCGTCGATGATGTCTCGTAAGGATCTGACAATGTTTAGGATGTGCGTGACAGTCGGTCGTGCGTGACACAGAGAAAGGCCGTCGGGAAGCATGGCGGTCTGCAAGGCGTGCGTGACGGGTTATTTTTCTGGTTATTCAGGTCGGTCCGAGCAGTCAGGTCGCTGTCAGGAGTCAAGAGTGTGGCTTAATACCAGCTCAGGGTGGCCCTCAAGTAGTCAGGTCGCTCATAACTTGCAGAATTCTTTGCCCGACATACGGTTCTAGTAGCGCCAGGTGGTCGCATGTCGGTAGGACTTCACCAGGAGATGATAAGGAAATGTGTAGGTGGTAAGGGGTGTGCTGTCAGGGGGGAAGCAGACGTCAGACAGGTTACCCTGGCTGACGTCACCTTAGCCTAGTGAATCGTGGCCGTAGGTGCTCCAGGTAGTCACGATTCGCCTCAGCCTCCGGGTGAGGTCCGAAATATTCAGGCACGCGTGCGCTGTAGGTCGCGGACGCCCTACTATAGGTACTGCAGGTGGTAGAGAGACCACTCAGCTCGTCGAGCGCAGGAACAACGGTAGAACTGGCTTATCGCCCTCGACAAACTGCCTTGTTGTCTGACCGGGAGTCCTTTTTATTAACTCGCGGCCGGTGGTCTGGTGGGGCGCGCAGACGCGCTGTCGGGTCTCGCGAAAACGGGGATA
>NC_046661.1:129091858-129106882 GCF_010883055.1 Belonocnema kinseyi
CTAGTGACAATTTTAACACAAAATTAGTAGGCAAGTGGAAATAAATTTGGAATGAGAACAAAAGAACATCACTCAGTTTAACAGTGCTCTCAGCCGTGGCTGTCTTAACAATCTCTGAAGCTGAAATGAACTATAACGTGCATGCGTGCAAAAATGAAAGAGAGTAGTGGATATACAATGTGATCAATTCTTTAAGTAAAAGGCGTTATTTTCTCAACAGTCTCTTTAAAATAGCTAATTAAGCAGCAGTGTAATTTTAGAGTAGGTAGATCTCCTCTTACTAAATTACGTATTAATACTTACTTTATTGGAAAACAATATATAATCTGGCTTTCGACAAGGTGGACCATTGAATTCTCGTAGTAAATCTCAGTGCAATTGACATTCTTATCTCATCCGGACTTGCTAGCTCTAAAAACGATCTTCTTCAAATTTAAGCGTGATGCACTCTGAACAGGATGCATTATAATCAAGGACCGTCTCTTCAGTGTTAATCAAATAAAAAACGAGCGAGTGCCAAATTGCTTTCTACGATTCGCAACAAGATAACTGCGAATGGGCATGACCAGTCTTGACCACAGCCACAATAGCATTAGGGCACTATTTAACATCCCTTAACTGATCTCGAGATTTTCGTACGTGGACCTGTGCTTCTTCTGTGATGTACTGAATAGCAATATCGGTTGCCCTAATTTATTAAGTGAAATTAAATTTTACGCCAGGTCTCCAGTACAAATTGATGTTTCTTTTTGTTTTGTATGCGAAAAATAAAAATACTTTAAATTAAATCCTGCTATTCCCTATTGCTTCGGGATTATAATGTTCAGTTTAAATGACTTTAAAGAACCAAGTTAACAAACATTTTTCCGGTTCATTTCAATTGACATGACAGAAGAAGATAGAATGGAAAAAGAAGGTGAAAATCAAACGAAAAAATAAGAGCTTTAATGTGGAGATAGTGAATGAAATAATGAAATCGTAGAGTACTTTACATAATTAAAATTTATTATTATCATTTAATCTAACAAAATGTCTTACAGAATAATAACTACTAATTAAAGTAATAATAAAAACTAATTCAATTGTAACACTTTCCAGCATAACAGTAAATCTTAAAAGTAAGTACATCTACCTAAAAATCTGTATTCGCCAAGGAAAATTGTCGCACCATAAAAAAAAGTAGAGAAGACCTTATCCATTCAATTAAGCAGCAGCCAGATACATTAAAAACTAAATTAGTTGATCCCAGTACATTATTGATCTTCTTTGTAACATCAAGCAACAATGGCTACTGCGCTGTTAAAAATAATACTAAATTCAATATACCCATGTTCATCAAAATTAATATATAAAAAAATGTTAATTATAGTTGTTAATGATATCCGTCAATATACGTAGAAGATTAACATGCAATACTGCGTGTTATTAAAAATCGTATACCACACTTTAAAATTATTCGTTTTTATTCCGGGTGATTCTAAGTTTTGATAGACCTTTATTTAAGCCCTTTATGTCTGGAAAAGTGGGTCCTGGGTTTTGATATTGTCTTGGGCTTATATTAGTATCAGACGTCGTTCTCGGGCTACCAACACCATATTGATCCATAATCCGACTAGCGGCCGTTCCGTCTCGATTAGCTATATTAATTCTTAAATTCTGGCCATCGAATGTATCCTGGCTACTAAATGAACTCTGGCTACCTAATGAATTCTGGCTACCAAATGAACTCAGGCCATCATCTGAACTTTGGCTATCAAATGAATCCTGGCGTGTATTTGACCCACGCTTTGGTAAAGGCGCGAGCGTTTTAGCGGTCCTTATTAATTCTAAGGTCCGTTGAGCATTATCAATCATCCAATGCAGACTTAGATTGGGAGCAGCATGGTTAGTAATTATTTGAATCCATTTTTCTACGGTAGTGTCATCAGCCTGATACATTTCGCCAGGTTTAGCGTACTCCAATGGAATTTTATTTATTATAGTAATTCTGCTACTTCGCCTGCATGGAACAACACGTCCAGAGCTTATTATTCCAATGATTTGAAGTGCCTTGTTTATAATTGGTTGACCTTGAGGAATTTTTAAATTTTTAATATAATTTCTAGGATCAGGAATTCCTATACGTTCCCATACAGTCCCCATTGTATTTGAACTTGATGCTGCGCTCCTCATTGCTTGTGAACTTAATTCTGTAAAAAAGTAACGTATTGAGTGTATGGTCTAGAACCCAAATTCTGAAGTTAATATCTGTATTCTGGATGAAAATTATTTCCAAAATTTCAGTTACAGAAATTAAGTATTGGCGTTGTCGATCAATCATTTCGTTTGATTGATAAACTTGATTAAGAAATACTCTTATCAGAAAAGAACAAAATTGTATATGAAAAAAAAACTAAAAAATATCGAAAGTTTTTAAGATTTCTTAAGTTCTGACTCAAACATATTTAACAATTACGTTTTGCTGTTTGAAAAAATTAAAATCTCAAATAGCGAATTGTGCATCAAGCACTATTAATTTTAATATGTACAATTATAAAGCCTCAATAAGAAATTGTGAAAATTTTAATATTATGAATTCAAATGGTACATATTTTATGTTTTAGATTCCAATTTATAAAGTTTCAAGGTCACTAAAATGAAAACCAAGAAATTTAATAGAATTTGATAAATTTGTAGCACGGAATTATTCAAATTTATTCAATTATTTACTGTTTTATGTATATTAGTTTTTTATAATTGAAAGTAATATTCTTTTGAAATGAAAAAATTGTAGAAAATTGTTGGCCCAGCACAAATTACGTAAAGTTGTTTTCTGAAATTTTCAACTAAACAGTTGAATTTTTGACTAAATACATTGATTAATTAATTTTTAACGAGGCAAAAAAGAAGTTAAATTTGTAATCCAACCAGATTTTTAAGTAAAATCGGTCAAACTACAAAAGGAAAAAAAAGATGAAGAAACATAAACTTTACACTCAAAAAAGATCTAAAAATTTGATATCCATGACTTCTTTATTTGAACTCTAATTTTTGTTTTATTCGTAAAAACTACCATGAAAATTAAATTTAAAAATTTTATTTTCGGACCAGAAACACAAGTGACTAAAAATAGAATTAGATAAAAGTTTTTTATCTAAAAAAGTGCTAAAAATGTGTCACTTATCATTTTTTGATAGGATGCGTAATTCTCGTTTTAATCGTGATAAACAACATTCAGAAGAAAAATTTAATTGTTGGAAAAATGGCGCGAGGTAGGAAAAAAAATTAATCCAAAAGCTTGTACATAAAAAAAGATGTTTCAATGATTATAATAAAAATAAATCCTATTTGGTTTTGCAAATTTACTTGTTATGTTTAAAATTCGACTCTGTGTTAAAAATGTCACTCTTTTCGTCGAAAGAAACCTTTTGTTTCAAATTAGTATTCTGTTGCTGATCTTTCTTGGATAAAAATGAAACTGTTTTCTGGATGAAGATTGAACTCTTTTTTTAAAATTTGTCTTTTTGATTTTAAAATTAAACTTTTGTCTGAACGTTTGTCTTTTTGAGTTTAAAATTCATCTGGTTTAACAGAAATTACATTTTTCTAGGATAAGAATGCAATTTTTTATTTGAAAATTAAACAATTTTGTTTAAAAGTCATACTTTTTGGTTGAAAATTCTTCCATTTTGTGAAAAATTTAACTATTTAGTAGAAAATGTACTTTTTGTTTGAATTTTATTTTGGTATTGAAAAGTTAACTTAAATCTTTTCCGAATGAAAATTTTGCAATTTTCTAAAATGGAAAATTCATCCGTTTTTAGAGAAATTTTATCCTTCTTGGAAAAGCCTTTTTTTGTTTGAAAATTCAATTTTTTTAAAGAAAAACGACTTTTGACTTAAAGCTTCAATAAATCAGATAAAGGTTTATTCTTGTTAGGAGCCTTAATTTTTATTTTTTGAAAATTCGCCTTTTGGTTTTGAAATTCTTCTCTTTTTTTATTTAAATTTCATCTCTTTTATTTGATTTTTTAATTATTTTGTTGAAAATTCAAGTATTTTGTGAAAAACTCATCTTTTATCATAAAAATAAATTTTTCTGATTAATATAAATTTATAAATTTATAAATCATTATTTTTTATCTAAAATACTGTCGTGTTCCGTTTATAAAAGTATCTATATTAAAATTATTGAAGGAAAAATAAAAATTAGTCCGAATTGAAACTGTAAGTAGGTCATATTTTGAAAGTGTAAACTTAAGATAAGCTGTCTCTAATTTAAAAATATCTCCTTCGGATTGTTTGAAAAAAATAACAAGGAATTAATGGACTTTAGATTAATTATACACATTGCGGTACTTCATACGCTACTCTTCTTTGAACAAGTATCAACTGGAGTGTTTAGAACAGTTTATTTTTGTTTTATAGTTCTCTGAATCAAAATTTTTGAGACTCTAATAATGACTAGTGAAATTGTACATATTTCATTCACGAATAATTTACCATTAAAGGTTAATAAAAAAATGGATAATTAATATATTGAATACGTATTACCTTTCATCGTTTAAATATTACATTTCTCAGATTTTACTGAAAGCGAAAACGTTTCCAATCAAAAATGAAATAGTTAAATTTTATTTTAAAAAAGTTAACTTTTGAACAAACAAAAAAACTAATTTTTTAATAGAATAATTGGATTTTTAGCCATGGAAATGAATTTTCAACTAAAGTAATAAATCTTCGACAACCAAATAATTATATTTTGAGAAAGTATTATAACTCTAAACCAAAAAGGATGAATTTTCAAAGAAAAATTTAATATTTGATATTTCAATCAAAAATTGTTTTGATATTAAAACAAAAACAGTTAAATTTTAACAAAGAAGACGAATTTTAAATAAAACACTTCATTTTTGAGTTCCAAAATTAATTTTCAAAGACAAATTTTATTTTCAACAAAAAATATATATTTTCAACAATTTACTTAAATATCAAAGTAAGAAATGAATTCTTAACCGCAATGAATGAATTTGTAAACAAGAAGGATAATGTTCTGAAAAAGTCAGTTTTTAAACACATAGATGAATTTTAAATAAAAAATATCAATTTCCAAAAAAATAAACACGAATTTTTTTTAGTCAGTTAAATTTTCAACCAAAGAGAAGAAACTTGCACTGATAAAATTTTAATCAAAAAGAAAACTTTTGAAAACATATACTTTAAGGCGTTATTTCAGTTGCAATAATGTTATATTGGTTGAATATCAAATCAAACTCAAATTTAGTTAAATTTAATATTTAAATACAATTTAGATAAATTTTAATCAAAAATAAAATGTAATTTATTGGAAAAAGGCAATATGATTTATTTAAATCCAAAATTGAAATACAATTTAGTTGAATTAAACATTTAAATAGAACGTAGTTAAATTTAAGATTAAAATAAATTGCCGTTCACAGGCCAGAATTTTTTTATATTTTTCCTTTAAAACACTTAGAATATCGTAAGGAAAACTGTTTCAAAGAAAGAAGTCTTAATTAAAAATTTGAATGATTGCTTATTCGTTGTATTAATATTGGTCAGCATAATAAATAAAGGTGCATTTTAATAATTCATTAACTAGAAAATTTTTGTGTTCAATTAAAAGTTTCGATTAAAAAATAAACGAAATTATGAGATTCATGTACAATACCTTATACAAAAATGAATTAAAAAGTTAAATTTAATTGTTAAATGGTTCGATCTAGCAAGCTTACCCATATAATTGAATAAAACTGCCGTGGTTATACAAAGCGAGGCAATGGTGGTCTTCATTATCCCAAAATAGAGGAATACATTTTTTGAAGAAATTTCTTAAAAGTTATGATGACAAGTGAAATAAACGCAGTTTTGAAGGCTTTATATAGAAGTCGCTATCTTGTTTTTCTTAATTATGCATCAGTGCTTCAGCACTAAAGGATAAAGCAGGATAAAACATTTGTATTCACATCGTGCATTTTCATTCATCTGCATGTAATATTAGGTCAATGTTTAATTCTTTGAGAATTAATTTTTATTTTATTTTTTAAGTTTGATTGTTGCTAGATAAGGATCAGAGTGAAGATCTGGTTTATTAATTTAAAGAAATCTGCTACCTTTTAACTAAAATGAATTGTTGTTTATTGCTTGTCAATTGTTCTACTCGCACACACTTTGATTAATTTAATATTTTCTTAATTATAAGAGTTCGCCAAAATGCTTATCGCGTACGCGTCCCGCTTGCTTCTCTCTCTTATCTTGCACTAAAATTTCGCCCGCTTTCGGCAATCATATAGTTTTAAAAGAAAGCATAAGTCACATACACACACCCGTATCTAGTAGTAATTTTACCCGAGTATTTATTCGTAAATTAAAACATGCGTGAACAGTCAAACTTCCGGAATTTTTTAAATTATAAATGTATCTTAAATTTCAGGAACTGCTAACAGAAAGAGATATTTATGCTCTTTTATCAGATAATTCATGTATGAAATTTCTTTTCATACTATTTTTTATATGTTAAAATAGTATTTTTGATTTGGCTGCGCCTGTTTGTGGCATACATTTGGCGGAGCTGAAAAAGGAAATTTATTAAAATCATTTCTTGCTTTGCTTAATCCTTAAAATCTATATGGAATCTTTGTCAAATAATAGAAGTGTTTACCGAACCTTTTAACTTTATTAAAACTCAGCAAAATATTTTTAACTGCAGTAAAATCTTTACGTAATATTTAAAAGTCATTAAATTCTTTGTTCAATTTTTAAACCCTATATGAAATCTTCGCGAAATATTTTAAATCTTTGTAAAATCTTTGGAAATATTTAAAAAATCTTTATGAAATCTTGAACAAATACTAGAAAAGCATGAAGAGCATAATAAAAAGGTAAAGGAGTTGAAAAGTAGGATACAAAAATAGCAAGTTTATATCGGGAAAAAAATTGATGAAGGGTCGCAGATTATCAATGGCAGGAATGGTAATGGGAGTAAAAAAATCATTTTGAATAGAGAAAGATAACACGAGATAGACGGGAGGGGAATGGGCTAGCAAGTGAGGAAGAAAATTCAAACAAAAGATACTGAATGGACAGGGAAAGAAATTGGCAAAGAGCCTAAAGGCGATGGGATGATTTATCCTAAACGGAAATATAGTGGGGAATGAGGAAGGGAAATATTAACGTTTAGGGGCGGAAAGAGGAACGGTAATTCATAAGGTTGTTGTCGATGGCTAGGTAAGAGAAAAGGTCAAGAATTTAGAGGTTGGGGATTATATTTATTTTCATAACTTTCCTACAATAGTGATACCAGCGAGACGAGGGGCCTGATCACTGGGAAGTGAAGAAAAGTTCTCAGAAAAAAGTGAGAAATATTAAAATGAGAGAAGGAAATATAAATGACGAAATGAAAATAATGATAGGAGAAGTAAAAAAAGTATTAGAGTTCACAGGCAAAAAAGAAGTTAGTATAGATGGGTAAAAAAATGAATAGGACGAGAAATTTAACAGAAAAATAAGAAAATAGGAAGGAAATGAAGAATTTGGAAAAAAGGGTTTCCGAAGAAACCTAGTAGGTAGGTCAAAGAATTTTGAGAAGAAGTCTACAAAGTTCATGATTTACTGGAAGAAGACTCATAGAACATAAATATCTTTAAGGAGCTTTAAAATGTCGTCATAAAACATGAAGAAGAATGCCAACCCATCGCTTCTAACGAGATGAAAAAAAGTATTAAGTGTCATGCAAAACTATACTGCTCCGGGACCAGATGATATCAACACATCCGCAAAGACGCAGCATTCTACAATTTCATCCTATAAATGGCCTGGATCGCTTACCGTTACACTATCGATTCGATCTTTCATCGACTTATATTATTGCCACTCTCTCGCGTTTCGCCATTTCGAAGGGCATTTTTACTGCAAACGTGAAAATCAAAAGCATAAGGTCACTCATTTATTCCACATAAATGATCTTAAGATCTGTCCTGAAAATAAAAAGCAACTACACCTAGCACTAGAGATTGTCAAGAAATACTCTAAGTATAATGTAATGGATTTTGAGTTGGACAAATAAACCAAGGTTTATTTAGAGCGAGAAAAACTTAATGGCATTCCCGAAGACCCTAAAGACTGACGAAATCGCTATATGACACCTTTGCTCTGTGAGACCTATGCATAGCTGGGCATACCAAAGAGCCGCATTCAGGATGTATCTTCTATACACGATACTCTTCGAATCAGATACAAACGGCTTATCAGACAGATTTGGTCTTCCGAAATGTCGGTAAGGAACAATGTGTCTGTAACAAACATGCCTGCCATCCCGGTATTACTTGTGACAGGGTAAATTTTATTTACCTATCACTTTTAAAAGGGGATTCATTTAATGATTTGCAAACGACATTGCCGGCATCTTGTGCGTCTGGTTTTCGATCTCAGCACAGGCGGGCGGGCCTCAACTTCTCATCAAGGGAGCGTTCTTCCCTCGATTAACAATTCACAGTTTTCTCTCTCCATTTTGTCGCCGAGGTCTGACGTCACCACTACAACTTGCCACACCATGTTATGGCCACCTAGGACCAGTCCAGTAACTATCCCACTACAGTTACCGGATACAGCCAAAGCCCAGTTTGTGCCAATCAAAACTCTCGCAGTACATCGCCATCTTGCTAACACTGCAAAAGTCATGCCAGGAAGTTGCCGACCAAAGCGTCCGTATATCTTCAACCGGCCGTCAGTTCAGGGCCAAGGTAAAAGATGAGTTACTTTTTTCAGAACTGGTATTCATTTACCTGATACAGCGTTCATCCCTCATGACTGTCGATTGTAGCTTGCCCCCAAATGTCACGAAGGTGTCGGGTCAGCGGTTTGAGGTTTAAGTTATGCTTTCCCTGACGCTACTGCTTCATTCTAGAGCACACGTTTCCTATTGGATTTGCATCTACCATTATAAGGGCAAGACCACTGGCAGCACAGGTGGCTGTGGTGTTTTGGGTCATGTCTTCCTGAAGTGTCCATTCTGGATTTTCTTGCCCAAACAATTTCTCTGTAGACTTTATTAAAGCCGTCTCATGGATTTTAAGCATTCTTTCGGCGATAAATTTGCCCATGAAAATCTGCATTACACCAAAACTCAGCTTGCAGAAGCAGCACACATCATAGTTGGGATGCTTTTCAAAAAACTTGATGATCATCTTCTCCTGAGTTCTCCTCAGTCTCCTGAGCTCTGAAAGTCATTAAAATTTTTTTTTGAATGCGTGCACAGAAACATGGGTCGTACCGAATCGCGTAGGTTACACTCGTTGTACAATACTTAGATTACTTGATTTTGCCGGTTCGTTTGTGCTGCTTAAGTTCGTTTGTGTTTGATTGAATGTTTTTGTATTATCTCCTATATTGAGCATGTTGTCACTCTTTAAACCGAACGTTATCCATACAGTGCACGGTCACGCGCTTCTTTTACTCGGTAGGCAGCAAATTCAACACTTACGGAAGTGTATAAGCAAAAAAAGGAATTGTCGAAAAACTATTACTGGAGTTCATAATGAAATTGCGATATCAGCCGCAGCCGCTTTAGACCCCCATATAAGTACCTCACAACTAAGCCGTGACTCCGGAATGTCTCAAAGCAGTGTTTTTAGGGTATTAAAATATAATAAATATTATCCGTTTCATATTTCACTGCTTTGCGATATCACCCGAGTGACATTTCGTGATTATGCGCCTAAGCATGCATTATTGGAGTGTGACAAATCCACACTGTTTATGCCAAATTGAGCCTCAGCGTTTTTGGTATGTCCTTTAAATTAGTTTGCCAGATCTCTATACCTTACGTCACTGAATATCTTTTGGTCGGGTTATTTGGAATATAGTTTCTCAAGAACTGGCAAAAACCCTGAAGAACACGAAACAGCGGATTAGGACGGCTTGTATCTAAGTATCACAACACACACTCCGATATTTTGTACAAAGTTTTGAAATGCGGATTAAAAAGTGGAAGAAGGGTTGAAAATTAAATTAATTACAATTTAATATCTCTCCTGAAACAATGAGAGCATCTTTTCTATTTTTTGTTTGGAAGCGCATTTCTTGAACACACCACAGTGTCGTTTCTCGGCAAAGATACCCTATCTGGCGTGAAAAAACCCCATCCTTAGGGGGTGCGGTGTGGGATAACCTTTTACGGGGTTGCTTTTCTCCTGTTAAAAAGAAAAAGAGTTTATTCATGACATTTTTCTTTAGATGCGTATTTCTTGAGATATTTGGAGATAGGGGTACCAAAATATTTAAAAAATTTATTGTATTAGAAACAGAAAGATAACATAAATTGCATAATCTGTAAATTGAAAAAGGAAACATCATAAGAGGTTTAGGAAGGATGTAGATTATACGGGAGGATGGATTGGATGAAAAGTGGATGAAGATGTTTAAAGGGCCTAGCGAGAAATGAAAGAAAAAGAAAACGAAATCGTTTAAATTAGTTCATGTAAACCCCGTAGCAGAGACAGTATGAATGGAGAAGAAATTGATTGAAGTATCTCAAGGAATCTGTATTATCGTCAGTACAACCGAACTAATTTATGCAAAATTAGTCTATTATACTTCGGCAATAATTTTAGGACTAATTCAACTTTTATACTTATCTTGTTTATAGATAATGAAAAAAAAACTGTTTGCGCTGGATCCTTCGTGAATCATACATAAATGAGACAAAATAATATTTATAGATAATAAAAAAATTATAATAAAAGTTAATTATGAAATCAAAGATAAAATTAGTAAACCGGGAATGAAATATATGCTTAGCACAGCCTCGTCTCTGGAAAAAGGTAAAGAAGCGAGTTCTTATAGATAGCAAGTTTTCACATTCACTTAATGTCAAATTTTAAATAAAATTTATGAAATAATTGAGGGAGAGGAAACAATTGCTTTAAGAAGACAAAAAATTTTTCAAAAAATTACAGAATCAAATAATTATTTAAAAATAGTATTCGCAAAATTCACAATAATCCTGAGATAAATTAAGCCAGTCAAGGATATTCCTTAAATAGTATGTCAATTACACTTAAAAATTATAAAATAAGTAAAACAAAAAGAGCCACCCCATTTTCGAAAAATTTTGACCTGGAAATAAAAACAAATTATTACCTTATTCACGGCATACCCGAATCTCAAAAGTGATTGCACTTAACTCGAAACCCAACTTAAAGGACAAAACTTATTAATTAACAGAATAACCGAATACGTGTTGCTCCAGAAGCTGCTCGACGAAAGATGAGATCTTTTCTGGCGTTTTTTCTTCTTTA
This sequence comes from Belonocnema kinseyi, assembly GCF_010883055.1. NCBI lineage: Eukaryota > Metazoa > Arthropoda > Insecta > Hymenoptera > Cynipidae > Belonocnema > Belonocnema kinseyi. The sequence continues at coordinate 129,103,156 of NC_046661.1, forward strand.
ACAACAGACTCAATCCTGATTACAATAGGCCTTCAGCGATGTGACTGCAAAGAAAAGACTGTGCTCACTAAAATGGTCTTTTATCAATTTGGATAGTAATTTTTCCTTCAATTCGATCCAAATGATGTTGAATTACTGTTCAAGACATCCTCTTCGAAGTAAATAGCAACTAAGATGACTACTAAAATTCCTACTAAGAAACAATTTAACTTAGAAATCATAGCATCAGAATTTTTTTCAGTGATATGCGCGCCTGAACTAAAGAGGTCCCACTCGCATTGCCGGGGATCCAAAATTGACCTTTACAACAAAAGAGATAATAAATTTCGCTCCAAGAAGATTAAGTTATTTAGAAAAGCAAGTGTCGGGAGAAAACTTGAATTCTAGTAGCATTTTAGGATGCTGAATAAGTATTGAGGTATAAACCAGAAGGACAGAAACGGGTAGGTACAGAGTAGTAGGATTGACAGGAAAATTTTTATCAGGTTGAGATACTCGAATTGAGAAAAGACTTCCCATTTGCTTCTTGAAGTCTCGGATTTGGTCTCGAGGGTTCAGCTTCTGGATTGATGGAAGTGAAAGTATTAAGTTATTTAAAATGAATAAACCGAAATAGTCTGAAACTTGAACCTTGTTCGCTCCGTTGGGAATCGAACCGCAGAACTTCCAATTGCAGATCGACAGCTTTTCACTTAAGCTACTAGAGAGATCGAAAGAAGAATCCTTTTTCAGAAATACATACATTATTTTGCCAGGTGTTAAGTATTCAAATTTTGCAAGAAATCTGTATTATCATCACAGAATAACAGAAATTCTTAATGTCTTTTCAGACTAGACGGAACTTCTGTGATTCGATTTCCAATGGATCAAAGAAGATTTAACTATTTCTTCCTCACCATGTAATTTATCGAATTAATCTTCTGATCTTGAAGTTTCCAGCAGATTCTGAAGTTCCAGTATCTCCAAATAATGGTTGATTTATTTTAAAAAAATTTTATAAACCTTACATTCTACAATCAACGATTTTTTTCTTTCTGTATGTTGAGCTTGCAAATAAAGTTAATGAAAAATGTATCTGAGTATTAAGAACTGAGGAAAAACTAATAATCTCAGAATGCACTTCTTTTTCTACTTAACTTTCTTTAAATAGTCTAAGCAATGTAGAAATTAATCACATCGCCTTGTAAGTGAATTATTGATATTATTATTTCATGATAGTATTTTTAAAACAACACCAACGTTTTCTTTTAACTCAATTTACTACCAAATCAGACCATCAGAAGCCTTCTGAATATAAAGTATTTACAACAAAAAAATGTAATTTTATGAATTTGTCAAACCTTGTAAGATTTCGAATTAAAAACCTTTAAACTGAATGACTTCAAATTTTAAACGTGAAAAGTTTTGCAACTCGCTTTTGAAAATCACTTATTTCAATATAAAGAAAACAATTAATCTGCTTCATAATCAATGACAAAGCATTTTTATCCAACGAGTATAACTTTATGATGGAGACAGTGTTATAAGATGCAAACTGACTTATCCTAATAAACTGTGATATTAGAAAGATGATAAAATATAGAAGCGAAAAGAAAGGCGAAAAGGGAACAGAAAAATAAGAGCCTCAATGTGAACAGAATGAATGAAATAATGAAATCGATAATTACTGTAGTTAATTTTAATTTATTATTACCATTAAGTCTAACAAAATGTCTCACAGTGTAATAACTACTACATGACAAAATAATAAATACTTATTCGATTGTAACAATCTCTAACATAATATTTAATCCTACAAGAAAATACTTCTACATGAAAATATTGATTTTCTATCGGAAGTTGTCGAGCCCACAAGCAAAGTATTGAGGACCTTAACCATTTAATTGAGCAGCAGCGGCATACATTAGAAACTAAATTATTAGCTGATCCTACTACCTTTTTATTTTCTATACACACAAATACAAATGTATATTAAAATTACTAGATCATGCATGAAAGCCTCATTTAGAGCGTTTGTATTAAATTTTACATGCATTTATGTTGAACACTCCCACATAATTTACATAATTGCATTTTAGGGAAATTAAAAATAAATTAAGCACTTAATTTATATCGTAAATAACAAAAAATGATACCATCAGTAAGTTGAGCGAAACTAAAATTGGACTTCGAGTCAAAATTTCAATTATGCTAATAAACAACTGACCGGTTAAGCAATGTGCCCATGCGTCGCTTTTGCATTATAAATAACAATTCAAGTGACAAATTCCAGATTATGAATTAATTACGAATAATTAACCATCTAAATACAAGAAAGTTCACTTTGCACGCATACTGTTATACCAGCCTATACATTGAATATCAATAAACATGTATATTAAATTCGATACATTATTGTATGTTACAATTTAGTGACGGTTGTGAATATTTCCTTTGCAATCATATATATCAAACTGCATATAGTTTTTTTTTAAAGTTTGGAAAAAATGTACTCCATTTTGTATTTTCGTAATTTTTATCATATAAATGTATACCATAGATATAATTTGATGTTTTACACGAATCCTGTTGGAAACTGTAACATCAATGTATGTGGTATACATTTGTGTAAGGAAAAAGAAGTTATTGGTAGTTGTAGATAATGTGCGTCATTAAAATACATATCTGATTAACATTCTCACCACAACACATATCATTAATGAACGTAAACCATAGTTTAACTTTGTGCATTGTTATTTCGGTTGAGGTTCAGATTTGATAGACCTCTATATAAGCGTCTCATGTTTGGAAGATTAGGTTCTGGGTTATTATATTGACTTCGAATGTTAAAATTGTTATAATTATAATTATTATTATTGTTCTGATTATTATAATTATTATTGTTGCTATACATATTATTAGTATGAGTCGTCATTCTCGGGCTACCAACACCATATTGATCCATAATTCTATTAGCTGTATTAATTCTTAAACTCTGGCCATTTAATGAATCCTGGACATTAAATGAATCGTGGCCATTAAATGAACTCTGGCTACCGAATGAATACTGGCTATCAAATGAATGCTGGCTAACTAATGAACTATGGCTATCATCTGAACTCTGGCTATCAAATGAATTCTGGCGCGTATTTGACCCAAGTCTTGGTAAGGGCGCGAGATTTTTAGCGGTCCGCATTAATCCTAAGGTCTCTGTAGCACTCTCAATCATCCAAAGTGTGTTTTGATCGCGAACAGCATGGTTAGTAATTATTTGTAACCACTTGTTTCCACTAGTGTCCTCGGCCTCATACATTTGGCCAGGTTGAGCGTACTCCAATGGGATTTTATTTATTATAGTAATTCTGCTACTTCGCCTGCATGGAACGACACGTCCAGAGCTTACTATTCCAATGATTTGAAGTGCATCGTTTATAATTGGTTGACCTGCGGGAATTTTGAGATTCCCTATATATTGTCTAGGATCAGGAATTCCTACACTTTCCCATACGCTCCCCATTAATTGTGAACTCGATCCTGCTCTCCTCATTGCTTGTGAACTTAATTCTGTAAAAAAGTAATGTATTAAATTTAAGGATACAGGAATTTTTCAAATTTTTTGGGTCACATGCTAATGCTTGGCTAATGCTTGGCCTGACCAAGAGATGGCGCCACTAGGCCTACCTTGAGGTGGCGTTCTATAGTACCATCCTTAGATAGCTTGTAGCTATAGTTTCAGCCCGATCGCCAT
>NC_046661.1:129106982-129114586 GCF_010883055.1 Belonocnema kinseyi
TGTATCAGCCTTCGAGGAGATTATGTTGAGAAATAAAAAAAAAATTCTTAAAAACGTTGTTTTTCTTGGTCAGGCCGGAAACTTATCAATCCACCCTCGTATTTTTATTTTAAATAAGTTGTTATTTTTTCTCTAAAAGATCTCTAGGTTTCACATGATTTTCTTGCTGGTTGTTTTTTCAACATTAATTTCTACAGTTTTTGAGAGTCCAAAAAAGCCCTAAAAAAAGCACAAGTAAAATATTCATATTCCGTTGTGGAGGTGCTAGTACAACGCACCTGGAATATTAAAGAATTACTATATAGCCTGAAATGTGTGGAATACTGTCCGGAATTTTGTTTTTCAATCATCGAGTTTTTTTTATTATCTGATTAAAATTGATATATTTTCTTAAAAATTGGATATATAAACAAAATTAAAATATGCTGAATCAGTTAAAAGTTAAACTCTCCTGTTAAAAATTATTATTTTCTGTTTGAAGATTCGCAATTTGAATTGGAAATTCATTTCTTTGGTGGAAAAATGAGATATTTTGTTAAAGATTTTATTTTTCCTCGGCTGAAAATTTTAAACTGTTTTGTTAAAAAAATTGTTTTGCACATTATTTTTCTCAAATAAAAATGTAACTGTTCCACTTTAATATTCCTTCATTTTTATCAGCAAAGTTCTAACGTTTAAAAATTTCTTTCAATCATTTACTACTTCGATTCACTAAGTTTTCCCCCTAGAAATTTTTTCATTATCCAAGGTAATTTTTAAGCTAAAAAAATTTTTAAAATAATTTTATTTAAATCAGATAAAAATAAATATGAACTTTTTCTTTGATATTTTCTGTGGTAAAATATGTTGATATAGCAGCACCCTCAGCTCACGGGAATCATTAAAAAAGTGTATTTAATTTTGTTTTAATAATCCATAATGTTCGAAATGTATTGTTGTATTAATTTATAACAGCTTGAGTGTTGAAAGAAACGTATTTTAGTTTAAAATTATTGTGCTCTCTTAATAAAACTAAATAAAATTTAGTTAAATTTAAAATATACCTACAATTTGATTAAATTTGAAAATAAAATAAGATTGATTAAATTCAAATTTTTAATAGTATAAAAATATTAAAAACCTAACTTATTGCTAGTAACGCTTGAAGAATTCGATTCGAATTATAATTTCTTGGTAAAACAGTTATTTTAGGCTGTATAGAATAAATAAAAAGGGTTACAAACATAAAATTCGTGAAAAGTGGAAATGTTTAATAACAAGAAACGATGGTGTGTCATTGTTGATTCTATTAACACAATAAGGTGATTTTGAAAAATTTTAAGCGTGATGTATCCTGTTTCCATTTTGAAAACATTTTCTTTTGATTGTTTGAAAAAATTTAAGAAAAACGAGCAGTTTTTAGAATTTTTTAACAAAATTTTGTTCCTCTGTAAATTTTTCGATTATTCTATAGAAAAGGATACTTTATTACCTCTTCTAATCAAAATTGGCAAAACTTAATTAATTGCTAGTATAATCTTACAGATTTGATAAGCGAAAAGTAGGCCACTAAAAATTTGTGAACAAATTACTAATAATTCGTTAAGTCAAGATATTTCCTAATTTCCCCCATTGTTCACGTGATCTAGTCTGCTTCCATATTTAAAATCTTGCCTTATAATTATTTGTACAAAGTTAACAAAAATTCTCAAAATAACAAAAAAACAAGTTTTGAACAAAAGATACAAATTTCCAACAAACGAGAAAAATTATTTTGACTAAAATGATGAATGCTGAAGAAAAAATTATTTTTAAAAAAGAAGTTCAACATTCCAAGTAGAAGTTGAATTTCCAACAACAAAAGTTGAATTTTCAATTAAAATTACTGATTTCGAAGACCAATTAAGAGAATTTTCAACAAAATAGTTCAACATTAAAAAATCTCATGATTTTTCGAGCAGAAAGATAATCTTTAACCAAGAAGGTTCATTTTATATTAAAAAATCTTTTTCAACCAAATTTCTGAAATTTGAAACAAATAGTTGAATATTCAGCTATAAAAGATATTTTTTGAATATAAGTATCAATTTTTAAATAAAAAATGCAATATGTACATTTTCAAAATAAATAAATAAATAAATAAAAGAACTTCCATCAAGAAGAAGATTAATTCTTAAAGAAAAATGTAATGGTTGATATTTCGGACAAAAATATCAATTTTCATCTAAAATTATTGATCTTGCAATAACAATTGAGTGTAGTTCTACTTTCAATGAAAGAAGCTGAATTCACAACGAAAAATATAATAATTAATATTTCGATAGAGAAAGATTTAAATGAAAATGAAAAATAAACAAGATATTATAATTTTCAGTACAGAAAAAGCGAATTTTTAATTAAATGTTTTGATTTGCAGCCAAAGAAAGAAACGTTTAACTGAAATTATGAATCTTTAACAAGAACAAAATAATGAAATTAAATTATTAAATAATATTAATAAATAATAACACTAATTTAGATTTAAAATTTAACTAATATTTAGTTAAACCTAAAATTTAACTGAAATTTAGTTAAATTGAAAACCTAAATAAAATTTAGTATTTTTAAGGGAAAACCTTTTTGATCGAGTTCTAATAAAGTGGAAGAAGTCGATGAAATAATGTTTTTCCTATAAAATTATAATTCGCTGTTTTTCCAGAGACTAAATTAAAAATATTTATAGCCCGAAGTTATTATCAGAAAATTCAGTTATATTTCAAATTTAAATAAAATTTTGTTAAATATAAAATTGATAATTTGTAAGGTAAAACCTTATTTTATAGACATCCTCCAGGCTCGAAGAAGTTGATGAAACAAGGTTTTTCCTTACAAGTTAAAATTTGTTCTTTTCAGATGTTAAATTAGAAATGTTGACGTCCCGAATTTCTTTTAAAATAATGCGGTTAAATTTCAAATTCAAATAAAATTTAGTTAGATGGAAAATTTAAATGAAATTCTCTTAAATTTGAAATTTAAATAAAATGTTGAATTTAAATCAAATTTAGATAAATTTGAAATTTATAGATGATATAGTTTAATCTTAAATTTAAATAAGATGTATCTAAATTTGAGATATAAGTAAAACTCAGTTAAATTTTAAATTTCGAAATTTCACGCTTAAATATTTTAGAATTTAAAATTTAAATAAATTTTACTTAAAATTTGTATTTACCTAAATTGCGTTAAAAAATTCTAACTTTTTTTCACAAAGAAATAAGTCCTCCTTTGAATAATTCCTTTCTTATAGGTTCTTTCCAGGCTAAAATTTGGACTTTCATTCGCGGTTTCGAAGTTTGTTTTATTTCGTCTTTACAAACAGAAGAGGTAATGAAAAATTTGAATTATTGATCATTTAATTTATTGATATTGATCAGCATAACAAATCAAGAGGCATTTTATTAACTGATAAACTGGACAATTTTTTTATTCCAATAAAAATTTTAACAACAAAAAATAATAGACATTATTTAGAACTGCTTTTCTAATTCAGTAGCCAGACTGCTTTAAGTGGAGGGTTTTTTATTCCCTCTTTAAAAAGCTACCACTCATCTTTTTTTCTTTATCCGTTTTTACCTAAACTTGATTTCATGTGGCATGAACTAAAGAAATTTAGAAATTAATTTACAGTACCTACTACAAAAATTTATTAAAACTTTCCATTTATTAAATTTAAGCACACTAGATCGAACCACACTAGATGGAAGTTTTGTGATTCGATTCCTATTTGATAGAACGAAGAGATTGTTTTTTCAGAAAAAAATTATTTAAAAAAATTTTATTTTATAGCTCCATCCAGCCTGAAAAAAACTTGAGGGATTTTTGTTATTCTCTAATAATAATACAGATTCCTGCAAAATTTTCAGTTTAATTGTTAGATGATTTAATGTATCAGACTTACCAATTGAATAGAAAAAAACTATCGTCGTTATAAAGAGTGAGGAAGTAGTAGCCTTCATTATCCCAAAATAGAGAAATTAGTTTTTTAAAAGAAATTTATAAAGAGTAATGATGATACGCGAAACAAGCTTAGCTCGGGCGGGTTTATATACAAGTCGTTATCTTATTTTTCTCAATTGTTCCTCAATGATTGAACACGGTGTAAATGATAAGATATTTGAATTGTCTGCGAGCTTTTTAATTTATGTGTTGTGATATTTCTTCAAACATCCAGAACTTTTAAATTGCAAACGTGTCTCAAATTTAGGAAATTCGAATAGGAAAAGATAGATATTCATGCACTTTAAACTGAATGTTAATGTATGAAATCAATCTAGAAGAGACAAAGTAATAATTTGCGCCGGGACTGAGATTTTTTATTCTTTCTTGCTTTTTTCAGTCTTTAAAATCTAACTGGAATCTTCGCGAAATAATTGAAGTTTGGGAAATCTTCGCAAAATGTTTGGCAATTATTTATGAATTCTTTCAAAATCTGAGCAAAATATTTTTTAAATATTGCTAACATTCGTAAAATTACTAAAATTGTTTTGAAATTTTTGGGAAAAGATTGAAGTCTGTTCAGTCATTTAAATCTTTCTGAAATTTATTTATTTTCATAAAGAAAGTTCAACAATTCAAGAGAACCACTAACCGGCTACAATATGTATATACGAGTAAAGTATTGTCCAAGTATAGAACGTGAGCACGCAAATAATTAAGAATTTTAACTGGGTGTTGTGTGTGCGATGAACTTGTGAACAATACGTGTGGATTCGGAGACGGAGACGCAAAATAAGTCAGTTTCATTGCTGAAAAGTGATAACATAAATTTAGTTGTATTGCTAATCATATCAAATAGTGGAGAACGCCTACGGATAATCTTAAATAAAGTCAAAATTGCTGCGAATTTTCGTCTGTCATTCAATGACGAAATGTCAAATCTAAATGTCAGTGCTTCATGGTCCGATCCACGTAGAGGGTACATTTTGTCTTTTTTCCAAGCCATATATTTTAAGAACCTTCTTTCGCATTTCACAATGGAATTAGCATGTTTTTTCTTAAAGTTAGGTGACCAGATCAAAGACGAACATTCCAGTTCAGACCTCATTATAGCACAGAATATAGTCATGAATGGCGATATTGTCTTAAAGTGTTTACTTGAACGCATCAGAAAGCGTAATGACTAATTAGCACTAGATACAATCTCATCAATGTACGTATCAAAGGTTAGGCGTCTATCGTAGAGAATACTGAGATCCCTATAAGTTTCAACTCTTTATTACTTTTACACCAGTTCGTAAAGAGGTCTAAGTTAGCTTGTAATGAATGACATGAGTTATACAGCCATATTATACAGCTTATGTAATAGTATATTCTGATCTACTTTATCGAATGCTTCAGTCACATCAGTAAAAATAACATCAACTTGGTTAGAATAAACAAGCAATTCCCTCACATCTTGTGCAAAAACCAACTAATTAATAGTGGTAGATTTACGGGAAAGGGAACCATGTTAGTGGACTGTCATGTTTTTACCAATAATACAGACGCAAATTTTTAATATTTTTCAGAAATTATTCAAAAAAGCAATGGGTCTGTAGTTAGTTACACTTGATTTCATCCCTTTCTTAAATACAGGACACACCCTAGCCTTTTTCCATCCTACCGGGAATCTACTGCATTCCAATGCAAGCTTAAAAATATACACTAATAGTGGGGCAAAAATGGATGAACAGTCCTTGATAACAAAAGCAGGTATTAGATTTTCTCTGCCCTTAAGAGGGCCCCTTCGAGGTTTAGCCCTAGGCCCCGAAAAATGTTGATCCGGCCTTGGTTGTGGATAAAAAAATTGGCAAAAGGACTTTAACAGTGCTCATTTTTTATCAACTGGAATTCCCCGGGGGAATTTAGATGACTAAAATTAAAAATAAGATAATTGGGCTATGAATTTGAGTCTCAACTATGTTTGCTGATGGGATATCACGAATTGTTGAAGTTAAGTTTACCTGTGAACAAGTAAAATTATTCTTGGTGGCGAGGTGAACTTCGCCTCCAGGTCTAGCCACACGATCGTCCGTGAACGTCTGGAAAACATTGTAGTAATAAATGTATGTATTATAAATAGACGTTTTCAACAAAATATCAGTGAACGCTAAAAAATCATAATCGAAAACGCAAACAGAGTTATTTAATAAATCTAACTTACTATTTAAACATCTGAAATTTTGGTAATACAGCTTAACTTTAGGAGTGGATGACGTCACTGTGCTATTGAATCCGAAGGTCCTTCTCTCCTCTCTTTGCAAAATAATAGAAGTTGTGCCAGGGTAAATTTTACTTGTCACTTTTTTTTTTAATGCGAGGTAACATAACCTCCCTCACCTTGTTGGTATAATTCACCTCCTTCGCTTCACTTGCGGGTCCGGAACGAGAGTCACACTCTATAGGGGCACTTTCGGCACTCTTGCGACTTTTTATTTATATTCCTTTCTTTTGTCTTCTTTTTTTTATGTAAATATTTAACATCGGACTCCGATGACTTCGAGCGAGAGAAACTGTCAAGGAGTCTTGATCACCTAAGCACCAAAACAAATACAAGTCTTTATCCACGAGGCGATCCCGACCGCAGGATGGACAGAGAACGAAGAATGGCGTTAGCAGTCTGACCTACTCCATCCCATCGACGGACCAAACCAATAGGAACAAAGAGTACCAAAAATTAGAGAAAGACGGATTTCTAGAGAAAATCGGTAGTCTCTTTCTAGCCAATGAATTTCGCATGCAAATCATCATGTTGGACTGTGGAACTACTTTAAACAGAAAGGGAAAGGGAACCACACACGAAATGGCCACCTTTCGGAAATCAACATACATACTCCCTACATACCTCCCTGCAAGATGGCGGTCACCGAGGGCAATGGAGTCCACGATTGGTGCATAACGTCGAGCCAAGCGATGCTGCATTTCGATTGGCGCAACAGCGAGGGACTACCAAGCGAGCCTGCCATTATAGACCGTGGGCTGACAACGCAAATGGGAGCGTGATACGGATAAGGCCAATTTTCACATGAGATGTTCGTCTGATGATGAGGAACGTAAAAATGGGTGCCTGGCAGGTGTGAGTGGATGCGTTCACCTGTAGCGACCTGTCAAAGGTGCGAATTTTTGGCAGTTAACTTATGTGACTCGGATAAGGTTGAAAATTGGTGTACATGTAGGGGCTGACATTAGAAATAGCACCTGCGCATTGCCAGGCACTTACCTGGGTGCAAAAGTGTTGCCAGGCGGCTTCGAAGTCGCCGGAAACTCAGGTGAAATTTCTTGAAATTGATTTTACAGGAAAAAGTTTGAAAGAAAAGTTGGTCTACTCCCGGAGATGCATATTTTCATTGGTATATAATTTTTTGATAAAAATGATATATTTGGAGAAAACATCGATTAAAATAATACCATAACAATAAAAAGCATTTTTTATTGACAACAAGTGATTTTTTCGAAAATTACTAAGAGACAAAAGGTACTCTATTACAGGTATACTCCAAGATGAGTAAGAAGTATTTGTTGAAAATGTTAATATTTACCAAGTTATTCGCATTTTTCCTTCTTTTTCCCATTTTTTCAATCACCTGCTGTATCTTTAGCAATTTAAA
>NC_046661.1:129114686-129157417 GCF_010883055.1 Belonocnema kinseyi
CATTGGCGTAGGCATTACAATTGCATTTTTAATGCTAAGAACTGCATTAAAAATGCAGCACGAAGGATTTGTAATGGCTACGCCAATGACTCACGCTGGGTCCGGGAAACTTGACATTCGTCACGGTAATAAAGATCGAACGTATCGCGACGACAAAACATAAACTTTAACAATAATAAATATTGGGTATTTTAAAGTAAAGCGATTTTGTTGTTTAATTTTTATAATCATATTCATCTTTATTACAACTTTCTACGATAATCAGAAGCTGAGAACGTGACACTGATTATGATTATTTATAGCAGAATAAGTTATTGTTTTAATTGAAAGTGGCTGACGCCAATTCATTGCACAAGACTTACGTTATTCGTATACTAATTTTGAGCACACCTTCTTTTAAATTGCTAAAGATACAGTAGGTGATTGAAAAAATGGGAAAAAGAAGGAAAAATGCGAATATCTTGGTAAATATTAACATTTTGAACAAATGCTTCTTATTCATCTTGGAGTATACCTGTGATAGAGTACCCTTTGTCTCTTAATAATTTTCGAAAAAATCACTGGTTGTCAATAAAAAGGGCTTTTTATTGTTATGGTATTTCTTTAATCGATGTTTTCTCCAAATATATCAATTTTATCAAAAAATTATATACCAATGAAAATATTTATCTCCGGGAGAGGACCAACTTTTGTTTCAAACTTTTTCCTGTAAAATCAATTTCAAGAAATTACACCTGAGTTTCCGGCGACTTCGAAGCCACCTGGCAACACTTTTGCATCCAGGTAAGTGTCTGGCAATACGCAGGTGCTATTTCTAATGTCAGCCCCTACATGTACACCAATTTTCAACCTTATCCGAGTCACGTAAGTTAACTGCCAAAAATTCGCACCTTTCACAGGTCGCCACAGGTAAACGCATCCACTCACACCTGCCAGGCACCCATTTTTACGTTCCTCATCATCAGACGAACATCTCATATGAAAATTAGCCTTATCCGTATCACGCTCCCATTTACGTTGTCAGCCCACGGTATATTAGATTAAGCGCGCTACGATACTATTGTTCCGGACTAACCGTTTGTCACCTCATGGCGGGGAGAAAATATTGCATTCTTCAGTTATTATTAGATAGAGATATGGAAATATAAATGGCAGATGAGCCAAAAATGATCCGGCGAGAAATTTATTTTGAAGTGGTAAGCCAAATTGTATTATTCTGGCAGAGGGTTTTGGCGGACTATTATTAGCCTATTAGAAATAAAAAGTACCGCAAAAACGCTCGGCCAGCCTTCTAAGTGCGGCGGGGTGTTCGGGTTTTCTTTATTTTTTATTTTCTTACTTAGGATCCTTAAATGTGCTTGTGTTTTCTTTCTTTTGTGATTTATCGATAAGAATCCCGCGAATGATAGATTTTTTTTGGGCTTGCTCGGTAAAGGTCATTTTGCCGCCGAATCTCGTTTGTTACCGGAAATGGGATTTTATTGTGTCGCGTCGCGCTGCGTGGTCGGTGTTAACTTGTAATCTGTATTTTGTGGGAACCGACCACGATTCATTTAAAGCCGGTGAGATTGGGGTTCTTCCTTTTATTTCGTTCGCATTTCAAATTTAAAAATTATTGTTTTCGGTAATTCTGACTCTAATTCGTAAAAAGAAAATTATTTGTTGAGATAACGTCGGTTTTTTTTAGTTGTACCGGGATATGTATTGTCAGATAAAGATTGTTTCCAATGATGTTACATGATGTGTCCATGTATGTAAAAAAATTCTTTCGGGTTAGGAATAACCCACACACCCCTTAATACTTTTAGTTTTCAGGATGAGAGGAAAAAATTATTAGGAATTAGTTTAACTGTCAATTTTAATTCTTTCTTTTCGTGGACTATCTCAAGCCTTTCGCCAAGATAGCCACTTGGGCCTATCATTAAAAAGTTCGAGTTTATTCTTTTTGTCTGTCTCTCTTTCTTTCTGCTTAGCTTAGGCAAATGGGTAACCCCCCCTCCTCAGGACTGAGTTGAGGTAGATTAATTTTAAATTAAGACAACAGTAATGAGATTGTTAAACGAACAGAAAAATCTTATTACAAATTTCCGCCCAACCGGTTTCTAATCTTTTTTTACACCCCCTCCCCCCTTAGCATCAGGACTCGACATTACTGGAAATAATCTGGCAATAATATGTTAATTAAAAAATAATATATTGGGCACATTTCCTTTTAAAGCGAATTCACTCCCAACAAATTTCGGCTGCTTTGAGCGCCTTACCCACTCATCGATAATTTTTTTCGACAATAAAATTACTGGTATATTTGTATATATTTGTATATACATATGTACCCACACACCTATCATGATCACAATTTATGCCTGAATTTTTATGATTTGAATCATTATTGTATATTGATTTTATTGATCTGTGTATATCCATATATTTTTTCATTGATATTAACATGTACCTATTTGGAACATTTTGAAATGGGTTACGATATAAGAGACCTGAATTGTTCAGTTTGTTTTATTTTGGTATTCTGATTTTACTGGCAATGAGCAATTCTGTCCTTCACAAACTTCAAAATTTCGCTATAATTGTTTGAATTTCGCAAAATTTGGGGACATTTCACAAACTTGTATATTTCAATTAATTTTTTTTCTATCCGTTGCCCAGGAGAAGTTTCAGGTTTTTGACCATCGATTCGTATCCTTTTACCTTGTCGTGCAATGGCAAGAGTTACGCGTTGAAAGTTACCGGGATGACTCGTGACGGCATTGAACAGTTCAATCACGCGTGGCAGGAAAAATTTATTTTTTTTTGAAGCAGCTCTTGGGAAATCGAGAATTTAGGATTTTGGCATCGGATTCGATTTTTTTTAAATGGCGTTTTTGAACTCGCTTGACAACGTAACGACCTACACGGAATTAAAACGCGCAATTGGCGAATTAGATAATCCGGAAATCACCGAATGTTTGGAAGCTCTTAACTTAGATATTTCCGGTACTAGAAAAACTAAATGCGCACGACTGCGTAGGGGCATTAAACTTTGGAAAGGTTGGACAGAGAGAGTTTGTTTAGTTTAGTTCTGCCAGAGGAATTAATAGTTGAAGTACAGGTGCATGAAGATCCGAAATTGGAAAAATTCGATTTTAAGGGCAAGGCTATAAAGAATGTACCTCGTGACGACGCAGCGAATCTCGATCAAATTACGGCAATTAACGAGTATATGTCAGAGATAGACTTGATTAGTGGTATCGTGGAATCGACAGAAATAGCCAATAGGGTTCATGTTAGGGCTTCTATCGATTCCGTCTCACTAGACACACTTATAGACAATGGATCTTCTCGCGTATTGCTAAGAAAATCACCTTGGGACAAGATAACCTTGACTTCTGTGAAGCAGCTTGATTGTACTAAGAAATCTCGTATAATCATGGCCAATGGTTCCGCGGACACTATTATCGGCAAAGTTAGTTTACCAATAACGATTGATGGGGTTACGCGAACGTGTGAGGTTAGGATTGCAAATCACCTGGATACAGAATTGATTTGGGTCTGGACAGTCATGGAAAATTTGATATGGCTTTCCTCTCACGGTTGCGTAAGGTCTTTATGCCAGATTTGGAAGGTAAACACTATTCTTTAAAACAATGGTTAGTAGAAGAGAAAAGGTGTAGTGGTGTAGCAGCTCTACATGAAGGGGAGGAGGAAATTTTAAAGGCATTTTTGAAAATAAAGTTCCCTTTACCATCGCAGGGCCGCTTAGGCACGACCCACCAAATTACTCACACCATTGACGTGCAGGGGCATAACCCAATTAAGGAAAGGTATCGGATAGTGTCCCCTGAAATACAAGCGATTATGTATGAAGAAGTTGACAGGTTGTTAGCAGAAGGGATTATCGCGGAATTATACAGCGAATGGTCGGCACGCATTGTTATGGCTTGCCTTTCAAATTCGAAAATTATTGTTTCCGGTAATTCTGACTCTAATTCATAAAAAGAAAATTGTTTGTTGAGATAGCGTCTGTACCTTGTTTAGGCGAGTCACGTTTCCGTGACTGTTACGTAATATAACCGTTTGTATTAATGTAGGGATAGTAAGTTTTTCTGAGTTGTACCGGGATGTGTATTGTCAAATAAAGATTGTTTCCAATGATGTTACATGATGTGTCCATGTATATAAAAAAATTCTTTCAGGTTAGGAATAACCCACACCCCCCTTAATACTTTTAATTTTCAGGATCAGAGGACAAAATTATTAGGAATTAGTTTAACTGTCAATTTTGATTCTTTCTTTTTGTGTACTATCTCAAGCCTTTCGCCAAGATAGCCACTTGGGCCTATCTTTTAAAAGTTCGAGTTTATTCTTTTTTATTTCTCTTTTATTTTCAGCTCAGTTTAGACAAAGGGGCAACCCCCCCCCCCCAGACAGAGTTGAGGTAGGCCCATTTTGAACTAAAGCAACAGTAATGAGATTTTTCAACGGGCAGAAAAATATTTTTAATCAATCTGCAATTTTTGCAATATATTTAACATCTTTGTGAAATCTGTCAGAAATCATTGCAAATTTTACCAAATCATTCTCAATTCTTTGTGTTTCCTTCAAAATTTTGGTAGAACATTTTTT
Source organism: Belonocnema kinseyi (assembly GCF_010883055.1). Lineage (NCBI taxonomy): Eukaryota > Metazoa > Arthropoda > Insecta > Hymenoptera > Cynipidae > Belonocnema > Belonocnema kinseyi. Next base: position 129,119,304 of record NC_046661.1, read on the forward strand.
AAATATTCCATAATCTTTGTCAAATTAATTATCTCTTTGTCAAATTTTTGGGAAATGATCAAAGTCTTTGTTTAAACTTTAAAATCTATCCAAAAGCTTTTAGAAAAAAGAAGAATTTTTGTAATATTTTTTAATCTATCCGGAATCTTTACGAAATACTTTTAATATTTGTGGAATCTTGGAAAATCTTTGGGAAATCTTTGTGAATTCTTCAAAAGTCTTAGCGAAATATTTTTTAATTTTGGTAACATTCGTAAAATAATTGAAATTTTTGTGAAATTTTTGGGAAAAAATTAAAATATTGGTTAGTCTTTAAAATATTTGTAACGTAATAGAAGTCTTTGGAAAATTTTGGAAAATCTTTACAATATCATTGTGAATTATTTGTAAATTATTTTTAAATCTTCGCAAAATATTTGAATTTTTCTTAATATTCTATAACATTTGTTAAATTATTTTAATCCTTTGGTTTAAAAAATATACTTGAATTATTTGCGAAATAATAAAAGTATTTGTGAAATGTATCCGAAATCTTTTCGAAATATTTTTAGTCTTTTTAAAATGCTCATTGAATCTTTGAAAAATCATTGCAACTTTGATCAAATAGTATAAAAATAATTCGTTGTTAAACAAGAATTTGCACGATCTTATATAATGATGAAAAAATGTTTTAAAACGAAATCTGTGAAAAATTTTAATAAAATGAAGCGATGGCTTGTAATTTTTGACTCTATTAACACTGGAAGATGATGTTAGGAAATTTTAAATGTGCTGCAGCCTGTCTCTGAGTAAAAAAACATTTCTTTCTAATTGCTTGAAAAAATGTAGGTAAAACAAAAAATTTTTAGTAATTTTATAAAAAATGTGTTTCGGCTCACCATTTCTATTATGCCATAGAAAATTGCAATTATAGAGCAAACTTTTTTAAAAAGATTTTCCCTAAATAAGGACGAACTGAATTTTCTAAATACGTTTTTTTTTATTCTATAGATTTTTTTCCGTAGAAGATACTTCATTTCCTCTTTGAACAAAAATTGTTAAAAGTTAACTAATCATTTGTAAAATTAAAAAAATTTTATAAGTCGAAAAGTAGGTCATCAAAGATTTGTGGAAAATGACTACTAATTAAATTTTTCAAAATATTCCTCAAGTCAATAGTGATGAAGAACTAATTGGTTAATAAAAAAATTAGCTTATTTAGGATTGTTTATAATATTTTTTAAAATTCTACAAGCATGTTTTGATAAAAATGTTTTTAATTTGTTTGAAATAATAAGAAGGCCATATTGAGGCATGGTTAACGTAACCTACTTTGTTTCCATCATCGAAATCCGAGTTGAAATCTTGCCTTCTAATTGTTTGAACGAAGTTAAGAATAATTACAATTTTTTAAAAGGAAATTTTAATGTATGCATTTTCTGTACCATGAGTTTTGTATATTAAATTTATAAATAAATAATTTTAATTCATGATAAATTTTTTTTATAAATGATTATAAACATTATGGACAGGAGAGAGAAAAGATAAGATACAGAATGAAAAGAAGACAAGAAAACAAGCTAAGAAAAATTAAATTATGGACAGAAGCTTATTTTGAAGAGTTTGAAAAAATTTTAGGAGCTTTTTAATAATTGTAAAATATTTGAAGGTTTCACGAAAACGTTTTTAAATAATCTTGCAAAAATTATATTTATATTAACTCGAAAACAAACTAGCAATATTCATTTTCTCATTCTCATTTTTCGGAATTTCATTTCAACACGAATTAAAGTCTTCAAAAACTTTCAACAATTAAAGAGTTATTTCAAATTTTTATGTTATTTTATAGGTAATAATATTTTGTATTCTCTATTGTATTAAAAAAAGTTTGAAGTAGGTGAATTTTAAATCAGAAAGATAAATTTGCTACCAAAACAGAAGAATTCTTGACAAAATTTATAAAATTTTAACGGTATAATTCAAGTTTTAACCAGAAAAGATATTTTTCAAACAAAAATATCAATTTCCATACAAAAAATGTAAGTAAAATTTAAAAAAATTCATTCTCAATAACAACAGCAAAAACACTTTCGTAATAAAAATGTATTATTAACAAAGTTTTTGTGCGTTCTACAAAAAAATATTAATTCTTAACGAAAAAAGTTATATTTGACATTTCCACCAACAAAGATGTAAATAAAAATAAAATAAAAATATAAAAATTTTTAACACAGATTAATTTTCAACTAAAAATATGAATTTTTAAGCTAGAAGATGATAAATTGTGTTTTAAAAAATTGTCATCTGCCCGAAAAACATTTTTATTCGATTTGAATTACTTACTTTTTTTAAACAAACTTAAATATTCAAAATATTTTTGTCTCCCACGTTTATTTACTATTTGTTCATAATTAAAAAGGCGGAGTATATTTAAATATTTTCAACTTTCTGGGATTTATATAAATGAAGATAGTTATTAATAATAACAGTTTGTTTACACAATTATTGATGCTAAACCTAATGAATTATTAAATCACTCCAAATGAAAAATAGACAAATGGATTAAAATTTAACGAAAATTTCCACCACCGAGCAAAGAAAATGTTATTGAAAATAATAATAAATAAATTATCAACAATAATAATAAATTTTCTAGACAATTAATTTTTTAAACTTGGATTAATTATTTGACTCACTCTAATTTTTATTTATTTTTTTTTAATTAAAAGTTTAAAAAAAATTAATTTTCGCTAACTATTCTAATTCGTGCTAAAAACTTGCAATCCCTATTTTATTAGTTATACAGGATTTTTCGAAATCCTATCAAACAAACTGTATATATTTATATTGAAATCTATATAAATACGAAAGATAAAAAATCAAAAAGTTTAGTGAAAAAGTTCAATTTTTTTTAATTTTAATTTTTGTTTACAGAATTGGAAGCCAATTTTGTGGAACTTGAAAAAGGAATAGTCAACTCCACAAACAAAAATACCTATTTTTAAATTATTGCGAGTAATTTAGAAAGCACTCGAATTCTTTTCGAATGTTTGATTTATTACAAAATTTGAAACGTTGAATGTCTCTTTTGAAAATGCGTTTTTTTCATTTTCATTTTTTAGCTCAAAACGTTAAACATTTAAATTATAGAATACAATTCTAAAATTATTAGAGTTTTTAAAAATATATTTTAAATATATAATACATTTATATATTATTATCATTTCATTAGTCAAAATTTTCAGTGAATTATTATTATAAATAAAAATTATTAATAAAATAAATTAATAATGAACAAATAGCATAATCAATATTTTCTCTCATTTACATGCTCTTAAAAATAACCATTTAAAAATTTTTTATTTACAATATTAACCAAATTGTTGATTTTAAATACAAAACCATCTCATTTAAACAAAATAATTTAAACAACAGCATTTTGTAATTTTAAAATAACATTAAATAAAAAGTTATTTGGAAATTAACAATGTTAAATTTGCAGCCTCAATAAATAATTTTTAATTACACTGAATAATTTCATAATTAGTTTTACTATTTTTAAGTCCATGGCCAGTTTTATTGCCAGCAATAATAATAACTAGTTTAAAAATTTGTAACTGCACAGCGAAAACCGCTCATATTCAAATGTATTTCAAAATGATTGTAGTTTTGGTTGGTAGATTACAAAGCTAATTTTAAAAACTTTAGTTTATATTTGTTGTTTTTCGTTGTTGAAAATTTGTAATTAATTTTAAATTTTTCAAATTGAAAGCATGTTAATCTCTTATTTCAGAAGATATAAATATGATATTGAAACATTTTCAGACAATAAATGTTTTAAATATTATTCTTATCTTCGAAATCTGCAAAATTTAACTGTTGAATTTACAATACTTGAATTTTTAACCTAGAAGATTAATTTTTTCAACCAGAAACAACGAATCGTCAACGAACTAGATGAATTTTCTATTAAAAAAGTGAATTATTCACTAAAAAAGTGAATTATTCGTTAAAAAAGAATAAATTTTTAATCAAAAATGAGGTAACTAAATTTTCAGTAGAAAAAATTAAATTTCAACTAAAAAGCAAACAGAATTTTCAAAACAATTCATGAATTTTAAATAAAAAAGCTAAAAAAATAAATGTTTAGCTAGTGACGTATTTTCTATTTTATAGGCGAACTCTCAAACAAAAAAGATTAATTTTCAACCAAGAAGCTAGGCTAATTCAATTTTCATTTTAAAAAATTAATTTGGAACAATAACAAAAAAAAAGGATTTTTCAACCAAAAAAAATTATTTTTGAATATAATTATGGATTATGTCGTAGAAGGCGCCTTGTAAACATAGAAAACGAGACTGAAAATATTCAGTTACTAATACTTTATTTAAATATTATTATGTTTAATTCTTACACTTCAAAAGATTTGAATTTAAAATTTCAAAGACTTCAAATTTATACATCACCATTTTCAGCAATTTAAATTTAACATCTTTCTAATTTGAACGTTCTCAATTTTAAAATAGGCTCTAATTAAATTTTGAATTTAATTTATTTCAGTCTTCGACAGCATACAATTTCAAGTATTCCCAATTTACAGGTCTCAATTTTGCCAGCTTTAAATTAGGCGTTATTAAATTCTTTTAATTTTTTAATGTAAAATTTTTTAATTTTAAATAGTAGTTCAAAAATCAAATTTCAATTTCGATTTCATATTCTGTAATTTTTGACGAATTAAATTTGTAAGTTATTGGCACGATTTTTTCGTTTTGTTATCAATTTTTAATATAAAAAAGTCATAAGCAAATTTATTTATTCAGGCTTTTCGTTCTAATTTAATTCAATTTAAAACAATTTCATATGAAATAATTGTATCTTGAAAGCTTTAAGCTGAAAACTTATTCAGTAAGATGTAAAATAAATACTCAATTTTAAGTTTTGAAATAATTTTGAATGGAGAATTCATACAGCTTTTTCAATATTAGAAGTAATTCTGACATTTTTATATGATAAACTGAAAAGGATAAAGACACCACGTATACCTAAAGTTTAAAAAAAGTGCTTGTAATAGATTTGAGCAATTTCATTTTTTTTACCGAAAGCACTAAATCAAACATCAGAGGTCAAAAAGTTTAAGGGTTTCATCCTTATTTCAAAAATATTAGTTTCCAATTATTAATTTCTTTTTTTTTATACAGTTTCGAAGATTCAAAATATTTACTGACAGTCATACCCAGGGTGTCCAAAAAGTCTGAAAAAACATAAATCACTGCCCAGATAAAATATTATTCTAATGGGTCAAAGTCATTCTTGCAGTAACTTCCAAATAGTAATCGAAAGGCGACCTTCAATTTGACCTTGAACTTAACCTTCAAGGTCATTTCAAAGTCAACTTTTTAACCCCTATTTTTGACATCGACAATCAATAGAGTGTGGAATTTTACGTTTAAATATGTATTCAGGTCATAGGTTAGGTATGAGTTTACAGGTAGGCTGAACGTCATTCAAACTTAAACAAGGTCCGTCTTGGGTTAACTTGATGGCTCTGTATTTCCTTAAGCCAAAGTCATTTTTGGAGTAATTTTCAACAAGAAATCCAATGATGACCTTCAATTTCACCTTGAACTTTACTTTCAGGGCAATTTAAAGGTCGAATTTGTGTCTTTTCAATGGGATCCCCTAATCTTGACATAAATCAAAATAGTGGGAAATTTTACGTTCAAATTTGTACTGAAAACCACGTCCTTGTGTTGACCTTGACCCAATTTAATAATATTTTATCTGGACAGTTATTTAGGTGTTTTCAGACTTATCAGACACCCTGTATACTGTGAAATTATCAAAAAGATTATTTTTTGACAAATTCATATTTACTTTGTACAAAGGGGTATTTTCGTTGGGCCCAACCAAAATTAAAAAATATGCCAGTATTGTATTTGTGAAAAATTTAAATTTTTTTAATGGGATTGATTTCGTAATATTACGCAATCTTTGCAGGTGAGCACCCGCGCACTGCGCCTTTCTGGTACGCTACTAGTCGCAATTTTCTGTCGATTCTTATGCATTTTTTATGAATATTTTGCAGGTTCGTTTTCAAAGTTTCTTTGATTATAATAACATGCGCACCATTTTTATACAAATCTATGAATCTGACCCACAGTTAATGCTAAACGAACCATAAAGAGACAAAAATTGTTTGATCTTTTGATTTGAAATAAAAAACAGTTGATTTGAATAAAAAACACGGATTTTCGATGAAACACTTGATTCCTAAAAAAAAGTTCAGACAACAAAGAAATAAATTTTAATCTAAAATGTAGAATTTTCAAAGAAGAAGATTAATTTCCTACTGTACAATATGAGGTTTCTACAAAACCGTTGAATTTTCTAGAAGCCCGCAAATATGAAACTTCAACAAATGCTTATTATCAACCAAATAGTGAAATTTTCAGATAAAAAAATTAACTTTTACCCCCAAAAAGAAAAATTTTGAAAAAGTGGTTTAATTTTTTTCCAGAGATAAGTTTTTCAGAAAGAATTTTAACTTTTCAACCAAGACTTTAAATTTTCAACCTTAAAATATGAATTTACAATAGCAATAACAACAGTTGATATTTCAACTAAAAAATATTTTTAATGATTTCAAATAATGCTGAATTTAGACAAAAAAGACAAATTTCCAACAAAATCGTTGAATCTTTAACCAAAACAGATATTTTTTACCCAAAGTGTTTTATTCTTAACCAAAAAATTTATTTTCTACGACAAATATTGAATTCTGTAAAGAATGCATACATCTTTAATCAATTGGTCGAAATTTTTAACAAGAAGAATAATTTCTAACCAAAAACGATGATGTTTTTAACAAAAGAGTGCACTCTTAAATTTGAAAGAGTTCACTTTTCAACTAAAATGGGATTACTTACATTTTTAATAAAAATAAACAACTTTCAATTTTATAAAATTTTACTTGGCAGTTAAATTTTCAAAACGAAAGTATTTCTTTTGAAGAAAAAAAAGTAATTTTCGACCGAGTTGTTTAATTTTCAAAGTGAAGATGACCATTTTACACAGCAGGTCAATTTTCAAACCAAAAATTTGAATTTTAAATAACAAACATTAATTTTATAGCCCAAAAAATGAAAGTTCAGGCTAGGAAGTCCAATTTTCAACTAGACATAAATTTCTAAGAATAAAAAATACAACAGTTGATGTTCCAGCTGAGAACTATTTTGATTTGAAATAAAATCCGGATTAATTTAACAAAGAGAGACCAATTTTCAACAAAATAGTCAAATTCTCAATAAAAACAGATTATTTCGCAATAAAGAAGATGCATTTTTGACCAAAAAATTTATGTTCTGTAGAAAAGTACAACACTCAGTAAAATGCATTCGTTTGTAACCAAATATTTGAATTTCGAATCAGGAACATTAATTTATAATTACAAAATAAGCCTTTTCAAATAAATACATAGTTTAATTTGTAGTGTGAAGAAAAATACTTTTTAAAAAAGGACTTGAATAGTTACAATTTTTTTTTTAACCAATCATTTTCAAGGTAGGAAAGCGATTTTTTTCACAAAAATCCTAATTTTAAACACAAAAATATGAAATTTGTAACAAAAAAGTTTATTTTTCGAACAAATAGTTGTATTCTCAATTGCAAAAGACAATTACTGTAGAAAAAGATGAATCTTAGACTCAAAAATATTTTTTTAATAAATGTGAGCGTTATATTCTTAGAAAATTGCAGAATGAATTTCTATTGTGCGAAATTAATTTCAAGATATTTTTATAAGATTTAAAAACATTTCAAGAGATTTTTTAAATTGTCAAAACAGAATCTGGGAAATGTTAAGTCCTTTTTCAGTTTTAAATTAATTTTCAAACACTTCAGGGAAATTTAAATCATTTGAAAATTTTTTTAGAAGTTTGACAAAAATTTAAAAATTTTTTAAAATGTAGCAGCTTTTTACGAATTTTGAAGGGTTTTAAGATAATACAAATGAATATCAAAATTTTTTTAAATTGTCGAAAAAGAATCTGAAAGATTATAAGACAATTTAAATTATAATTTTAGTCAGTTTGAGATATATATTTAGGAATTTGAGAAGGTTTTAAGCGGATGAAAATATTTTAAAACTTTGATAGATTTCCGAAATCTCATAAAATATTGATAAATTTTGTCCAAGCTTATACAAATATTAAATATCTTTTTAGCCAAATCGAAGTTTCTCGAAAATTTTTAAAAATCTTAATAACATGTAAACCTAAATAATAAATTTTTTCTTGGAATTTTTCTTTTATAGTTAAAATTATTTTTCACAAACATCGAAAATTATGATTTCAAATTTGTTCTCATGCTAATATTTTGTATAACTTAATAACCTGGAAAAAAAAGATTTTTAAGAATATTTTTTTACAGTTACAACATTACAAAGCTAAATTCTTCACGAAATAAATATTTTCAAAAAGATTATTTTGAGTGTGAATAAAGTAAGGTTGAACAGATTTTGTCAAGTTTAAATCACTTTTTCACGTTCGTTTAAATAAAAATGCTTGTCATTTGAAGTAATAAAACCTGAACTTGAAATCATAGTACTCAAAGTGGGACTGTTTTGAATTTAAAACTTTTAAAATTAGAGCTACGAAAATTTTAGCCATGACATTATTGATTATTTGTTAAGAAATACAAGCTTTAAACACTTTCTCATTTCAAAATTAAAATTTAATGTTGTTGAAGTGAAAAATTTTAAGCTATACATTTTTATAAATTGGTCAGTTCAAAGATATCTGATAAAAAAAATAAGTCCACGCTCTAAAATAAAATCTATCGGTTTGAAGAAAATTGCTTTAAAACAAAGAAAGATATACATTTCCTTTCTGTTAAAAAATATTTTATTTTGATTGATGATTCATATTTCTTGTTGAAAATTACTGTCTATGGTTAAAAATGATTTTTTTGGTTCAAATTCCAAATATTTTAATAAAAATTAATCTACTTAGTACAAACTTCAACTACTTATTAATGATTTGTCATTTAATCATACAAAATTCAATCAAATTAGTAGAAAATGCACCTATTTGGTTTAAAATAAACTTTTATTTTGGAAATTCATTTCTTATGATTGACTTTGACGGTTTTCTATAAGAAAGTAAAATCTGCTTTTGTTGAAATATTAAATGTTTTTTTTTAAAGCTTATCTCTTTCGTTTAAAATATTTTCCACTTTGTATAAAATGTAACAATTTTATTAAATGTCATTTTTTTGCTGTAAATTTTGCAGTTTTTGTGAGAGGTAGTTATATTTTTATTTTAATTGAAGATTTATTTTTTTAGTTAAAAATTAATTTCTTAGTTTGCATAGTTCAAATATGGGTTTCATGCACAAATTACGATTAATGTAATAAGAAAGTACCAGTTTTCTAAAAAAAAAAAAACCTGAACAAGAAAAAAGCTCTTTCAACAAAATAGTTGCATCGATTTGCGTAATAATGCACAATAACATGCATTAATGCATAATCACGCACAATAATCAGTCTTTATTTAGGACAACGCCCAATATTGCGCAATATTTTGTAATATTGAGTAAAAATGCATAAAACGCACAATAATGAGTAATAACGCTTAATAATGTTTAATAATTCGTAATAAAAGACAATAATGCATAAAAACAAGCAATAATACGTAAAAATGCACAATAATGCGTAATAATGCAAAAAAGAAAGGACACGTAATAATGCACAATGACACGTTATAACGCACAATAATGCGTAATAATGTAAAAGCTAATTATTACGTAATAATGTATAACAGTCCACAATAATGCCAAATAAAATACAATACTGCGTAATAACGCGCAATAATGAGTAATATAGAATAATAACATGCAATCATCCTCAATAATAGTTAATAATGTCTGATAATGAATAATAACACGCATTTATGCGCAATAATCTAATATAATGCTTAATGAAGCACAACGATGCGGAAATTGCGTAATCAAGCATATAAATGTGTAATAATGTGCAGTAATGCGTGATTATACGCATTAATGCACAATAATGCGTAGTTAGGTACAAAAACACTCAATAATGCGTAATAATGTGTAATATCGAAAATATTACGTGTAAAAATGTGCAATTAATGCGTCAAAATGCTTATTAAATGCGGAAAAAATGCGTGCTATATCAGAAACAATAATAAAATAGAATCAATCGGAAACAAGCACAAGATCTAAATTTACCTTAAGCGATAACTAAAAAATGTTTTTTGAATTAGTCAGTCGCGACAATATGTTCGTAAGCGATAAGCGGTAGATCAGCGACAGTCGATAAGGCAGTAAACTAATGATAATCAAGAATGACTTACCATAAAAGGATAAAATCTCGTTCAATAAGACTATGTCAGAGTTTTACCGATATAAGATAACAGTGTAACACCGAATAATCAATGGAAATACATGCAGTCATACAGGGTGTCCAGAAAATTCCCGACCCCTGAATATTTCATCGGGCAAAATATTTTTGTTTGAGGTCAAGGTCCTTTCTGAACTAACTTTTAACAAGGAATTCAACGGTGACCTTATTGTAACCTTGTTGATAACCATGAAGGTCTTTTTAAGATCAACATTATTCAAGTGTAAACCCTACATTAGGATAACGGAAATCGATGAAACGGAAATTGCACATTTTAATCTGTAAGTTCAATTTACTATTGATGGTCACTCTAAGGTCATTAAAACTGAATCTAGGTCCAAACATTTCTGAAGGTAGCTGTGTTTCAAACAATTTCATATCACTGGAAATTATTTATTTTAATAAGGCACATTCAATAGTGACCTTGACTTAATTTGACCTTGAAGATAAGCCTAAAGGTCATTCATGGGTTAAAATTTTTTTGTAACGGACACCCTCGTCTTTTTGAAATTGGAAATCGATATAATAGGAAATCTTACGTTTAAATATGTATTAAGGCCATAGGTTCAATTAGACCCTAAAGGTCACTCCAAGGTCATTAAAATATAAGAAAAATCCAAACACTTCTAATAGCTGCAGCGTTTAAATACATTGATCATTAATGCAATTTATTTGGTTTCAACAAGGTGCGAATGGTAACCTTTAATTTGACCTTCATGGTGACCTTGAATGTCATTTTTAAGTGAACTTTGTCGGATGGACTAGCCTTTTTGCTATTAAATAATCAAACATGCCGATATGTATAAACACTTAGATCGAGACTGGATATTCGAGTCTTATACTATGGTCCCTTCGGCTGAAAATCCCGGTCGTCGTAAAGTGAGTCATTTTCCGAAAAAAACCTGCTGTTTTATAGGTTCATGAAAGAAAAACTTAAGGGTGGATTTAAGTGCTGTTTGGGGCCGTGTATCGCCCTAATAGTATTACAAATAGTTAACAGTGCTTAGGTATATTTTCACTTATACAAACATCTGGTGAGTTCCGTCTCTGCTCTACAAAATGCGTGTACCGTGATACAATCAACAAGAAAACAATTCTCTTGCCCTTTCAAGCATAGAAAGATAAATTTAAGTTTTTACACCTTTCATTCAAACGCTATATACTGACACAGTCCTCATAGGGCTGATAAGTGACAAACCCTTTGAGCTCAAAACTGCTTGTGTCAGCATTTTTAGAAATTGCTAAACCGCGAGTGACTGAACCGAGAGTTGAGTGTAATTTAAAATATTTAAATAGGAAATTATCAAACACTTTCCATTCAAATCCTTGCATATTTAACTAGCTTTAAATTTTTAATTATGAAATATACTGAATACTGCAAATTTAAAATGACACAACTATACCAACCCTGATAATTAAGACTGTAAATATTTTTGAAATTGCAATAACTGATTTGAAGAACATTCTAGCATTAAAAAAAACCTTTGTATTTACAATTTTTGATACATATATATTTTTATTTTTTACGGGAAAATATTTATTATTTTACCTAGTTCATTTTTTATTTTGCAAGCTATTTTGTAGATTAAACAGCTCTTTCTTTTTGACGAAAGCAAAGCCAAAATAAAAAAAAAGCTGAAAAAATTAAATAAAAGTTTTTTTTTAAAAAGCAGAAGGTTTAAATAGTTCAAAACAAAATTATGGTGAAAACTGAGTAATATATTTCAAGAAATATTAATTTTTAATCAAAACTGTTTGTCCTATTCAATCTAAATGCAGCTAAATGCATTTAATTTAAAATACGCTGCTTTAATGATATATCTCGGAAAGAAAACTGAAAGCAGTGATTGACATCCAACAGAAGCTATTTATTTAACATTTGTCTTTCGCTTTTAAAAAAGCAGTAGAATGAAAATCGTCAAGAGCCAGGAAATGCTGCAATTTCGAACAAAAAAGTTTAAAATTTCATGAAAAAAGTTGTTACAACATTTTTTGTAACAAAAAATTATGTAATTTTAGCGTTGGCTATTTGTAGCCAACCACTTCAACAGAAATACCATGGGCAAGAATCAAATGGAATACCACGATAAAGAGGAATTGGTGCGCCTCTACTTTGAAAGTGCGAAGCTTAAAACCATCAGCGACAAAAGATATAATTTTATGACGATACTTGCCGCAAATATCCACATTTAAAAAATGTGGATTTTAAAAAAATTTTTTAAATTTAAAAAATCTTATCGCTAATGTGAAGGGCATCGAGACTAATCGAAATATCGCAGAAGACCTAGCAATGGAAATTAAACAACAGGTTGATTTGGCGTCGAAAAACGACGGAAATGAAGATCAGTTAGAGGAAGTCGCGCCAAACGATCAAGCAGCGGCAGTTCCTTAACCTGCTGATGAGGCAGAAGCAGAAGATTCACCAACCAAGATGACGATTAAAATGGACATAACACATAAAGAGAGATGTTATGCGCCATTCTTTTCTTGAAGAGGAAAGAGCACAAGATGTCAGGGAAGAACATCATCGACTCTTCTTACTTGAGCACCCAGAGTTAGCCACAAGATTAAATAAGCAGAATCTAGCAGAATTAAAACGCCTTATATATGTGAATAGATTGCTTTCGGCGGTTGTAAAAGCTGTCAGCAAAAAGAAAGCTAAACAGCAGATTGCTAATAATAAACTCCCCTTGAAAGATATGGACAATGAAAACCTGATAAAAGCTGAAGCCATGGGTTCTAGAGATGATAAAAATCAAGTACCGAATACACTAGAACCGCATCTGGATATTAATAACGATGATGTGTCAGCGGAATCCCGGAAAATCTAAAGAAACTTAAAAGGAATTTTAGCCATGCTTAACTAAAATGCGCACATGTCAAGAGCTAAGGAAACAATATTTTCTTTCAGCTTCAATTTTTTTAATGGGCTAATGTTAAAAAAAATTGTTAAACAAATAATAATTTTCCGGTTAATAAATATTTTTTAAGTTCAATAAAATTATAAAACTCAATCTTTCTGATTTATCCAAAAAACAAAATAAAAATAATAATATAAAATAAAGGAACTGTGTTGGATTGGTAGTAGTTTGATTTTAAATTACAAAATGTGTATTTCATAAATTTATTAAACTTTGAAGAATAGAAAATTGAAATGTTTTCATTTTATTCCCAAACTCTTTAAAATAAAAATATTTTATAAATGCGCATTCGATATTAGGCAGTACCAAATAACACTCGAAGTCATCTGAATTCATTTTATAACTTAAGTTTAAAAAAACCGAAGTGGGAAATAAATAAATTTCAATGTATAATATATAAAATCCTTCGGAATTCACTTCGAATTTTTAAATGAGTACAAGAAATTGAAATAAAAAATTGGAAAATAATTTTTTTTAAATCAATATATTTAATATTGCTGAAATCTATTACAATTACATTTTTTAAGTTTTAAGCATAAGTAGAGTTTTCGACCTTGTTATTTTTTTACATAAAAAAGTCAGAATGACCTAAAATATTATAGAAGTTGCATGACTTCCTGCAGTTTAAATTATTCGAAATCGCAAGAAAATTCCTTTTAATCTTGATCAGCGTTCAGTCTGAAATGTTCATCCCTAAATTATTTCTGATTAGAATCATTTAAAATTAAACACTATTGAGTTAAACACATATATTTCAGCCTTGAAAATACCTTAGCTTCATATTCTTTTGAAAATAATTAAAATGAATGATTAGCTAAATTATTTATTTTGTCCTGAAATGTTCACAATTGCTGAAATAAAAATTTGATGTTAAGCAATTTTTCATTAAAAACTTTAAATGGTTGAATAAATCTAAATTCAAATTCTTCGATATTTAACTAGATTATTAATTATCACTAAAACAGTATTTGATTATTTAATAATAATTAATATCAGCTAATATTAAATTTTGGAAAATTAGTAAATTTAACAACTTAAAAATGGAACATTTTCAGATTTAGCACGGTCAAAACAGAAATTTTGTAAATTTGACCTGCTAAACATAGTGCAATATCAAATTTATAATTTAGAGAAACAAAAATTTAGCAGATTTCTGAGATCCTGAACTCTCGAAAATCTGTAAAGTTCTTGAATTGTCTGAAATCCTTGAATATTCTAAATTATGTAAACTCCTGAAATTCCTTAAATTCTTTAAGAGTAATGAAATCGTTGAATTCCCTGAATTTCTAGTTACTTAGAATTCGTAAAATTTTCTAAAATCCTTGATAAATCCGAATTCTTAGAATTCCTTGAACATTGAGAATGTCAGGATGCCTTTAATTCTGTAAATTCTCTGATATCCTAGATAATTTGGATTTCTCTGAATTTCTTGAATATTTCAAATCCCGCAAATTCCAGAAATTGTCTAATACCCTTAATTCCTTCAAATCTACTAAATTCTTTAAATTCCATTTAATGATATGGCTCGTGTTTTAGAGCAGTGTTTGCCCTAAATAATTATTTCAGTTTATGGATGAAGCAATGCATGCTTTTTAGTAAATGCGCTGAATAGATTCCACCTGTGCCAGGTGATTTAAATAGACAAAAGGATCTTATGGCCCATTTCACCTTCTTTTTGCTATCTGAATTCTTGGTGGCGAAATTCTAATCAGCCTTCTCTAACTCTTCGTCCCAGCCTTCCTTCTTTTGGTCGACTTTTGATTCGCTGAAAACCCGGGAATTGGAATTCCATCAGGTGGTTCTGAATTGATTCTTTATCCTCGACAAACTCGCGATCTTCGCGTGTCATGAGCCAGAGTCGATCTTCCAGGCTTTTTAATAGGATCTTGTGGAGTCTCGTTGTTTTCGTAATGTCTCGCGATTTCTCGCAAAAGTTTCTCTAATACTGTACAACGCTCTTGCTTTTTTACGGAGTTCCTTCAGGTGGGCATTCCACCATTCTGGTTCTTTTCTATACTTAATTGTGCGTATAGAACAATTGTTTTCATGTGATAGAGTCAGAGTTCTACGGAGAAAATTTTAGGCGTGTTCTAGCTCATCAACGCTACCATAGTTTGTGGAGAATTCTACAAGCCTCCGTTTGAGTTCCTATTTATATAAGTCCCAAAGTGTATTTCTAGGGTTTTGGCAGAAGCTTCTGATCACTACTGTTTATTGATGGTCCAAGCGAGGCTTTATATCAGAGAATTTATATGCCACTACCTTGTTCCTTAGTTTATTCAAACATAGAGTCAAATCTAGAACCTAACTCCTGTTTACAACCTAAAATGTTCCAGTACCATCGATGTTTATGCTGCACCACACCGTATGGTAAGAGTTCGCATCACACCCAACTGCAGAGGAATTCTGTTCTCCTGGATCTGCCGAATTAGAGTCTACGTCCTTCTGGTAGGTGGGGTACCATTAACAGCCCCTGTGAATTAAGTCGAAACAATAACTACCTCTAGTGTTTCTGCGCTACTTCCCCTGAGACCGAATATAAAAACGGTGAGATCCCTGGAGAAAAACTTAGGCTTAATACACATCTACTGGTGCGTAACAACATGGATCATGATATTGACCTAAAAAATAGCATTTCAAAGTTGCCAAAATAATTAAGTAAATAAAAAAAGAATCTAAAAGAAAGAAAGTAAATGCCAAATATCCGAAGAAATATCGTCATTTTAAGAAGACAAAAATACAAGAAATTTGTAAATCTTTTTTCTGATTCTAAAGAGAAATTGAAATTACGAGGTTCAGTCGGATATCCCCAAATATATGAGGTTCAATTTTTAATTTTATAAGTTATATTTGACTTAGCTATATTTTGTAGTACTTCGGACCATAGACCATGGATGGAAATGATCTGCAGTGTCAAGCCTTTAGATCAACTGCGTGATGAATTGCAAAACCATGGATTTTTACTAAGCATGTAATGTTATTGATTTCTAAGTATATGATCAATCATGTGAAATATTTCAATATTTTATCATCTTTTTTACATTAATGTTATAAAAGCGCGACTTAACTTTGGCTGTTGGCTATCTGGAAAGCTTGGTTCCCTTGCGTATCACTAATGTTATGAAGAAACCTCTATTTATGATGCACACTGAATACAGAATAGCTGTTACTGATCCTGACTGAGAACGGAAGTCCTAAAGCCAACAGCCACGCTCAAGACGCAAAAACTCCGGCAGATTTTTTTGACAAATTCAGGAAATTTGATGCCTCTTTTTCTTCTTACGGTTTATAAACGTCTGCATAAAAATCCTAGATTTCCAAAAGTGATAGTTTTTGCTATAAAACGTTTAATTTACAACAACTTGGATGCTGTTTTTATTGTTTTTAAAGCTCGATGTGTGTAGAGGAAGTTGGTACAATAAAAATAATTCATTTATAGCAGATACATAACTGACTGATCCGAAATATAGAATTTTTGATATTGGCAAAGAAAAGTAGCAGGGAAACCAGATTTTTGTTAGTTGATTTTTTGAAACTTTACTGCTTACGTCAATAATTTTTTAATTTTTTTAACTAGCGAGCCTTATTTACTTTAGTACTCTTGTCCTGTAAGGTAGATCCAAGCTTTCTTTAGATTGATAAATGCGGTTCTAGTGAATGTTGCCGTTCATCAAGAAGCACTATTCGAAAAGTATTGCTAAATGGATTCCTACCTGAACCAAATAAAGTAGAAGAACCACCTGAGGACCCCACCGTACATGAAAATGGTCATTGTTTAAGTTTGCAAGCCAGACGTACTACACAAATATAACCAGATCTAAAGAGTTTTCTTCAGGTGATTTTTCTCATACATTTTAAGTTGACAATGGTTACGGTCTGTTTAAGAGCATAGATAGAGTATTAGACAGCATTTATAATTGGAATCCGATGAGTTTTTGAACATTTTTCTTTCTTCACAAATGGCATATGACTACAGTTGTCCTTCCGCTCAGTCACAGTTGGCTTCTGATGTATTTAAGATATTTGGTCGGTATTCTGCATGGAAAGAGGATCGATTATTCACTGCAAAAAATTTACAAACTGCAAAAGGATAACCAAATGGAAAAGCATATTTCACGTAGCATTCAACCTAAGCGCATTACAGCCGAAAGAGCAAACAAGGTTCTATGCATAATACAAAATACTGACACTTAAGATGAGGGGCGGACTAGCTACTGGAATATTACATATCTGACGATGTTTCTTTTTTTGATAAGATAGTCGACGACCGCGTAGGTCTTCCAAAAATACACAATATAGATAGATAGATCTAAGGGCCTTGGGCAATTTAGAAGAAATCGTATATCTATATTACGCTTCTCGTAATTAGCATTTGTATTTATTGTGAAGCTAAATTGAAAGCGTTCTTAAATATTTGCAAAAAAACCTTGCCATTCATTCTTTATCAAGCAAATATTATGTAGCATCCAGGGGGTACACTAAATGCTTATTGTTGCTTACATGGGGGGAAGTGATCTCAAAAGTGCTTACAAAATACGTGCACAGCCAAAAAACTGCCATAAATTAGCAGAATCTATCAGTCCAAAAACAGACGAAATCTGTAAGCAGATTGCTTTCGACTGTTGAAACAGCTGCCATCCAAATTGAAGCGGAAGAGCAGGTTCTTATTGATGAATTCCTTCTGTGAAGTGTGGATAACGAAGACTTGATGGAAGGTGAAGGCATAGGTACTAGGGATAATAAAATCATGTACTGGATCCACTAGAATAACATCCGGGCATTAATACTTTGATGGAAACGGCGAAATCTCAGTAAAATTGCAGAAGCTTCAAAGGAATTTTGGTCGCGCTTTACTAAAGTTCAGACAGGTAGAACTAACACTAAGGTATTCTTTGTCCAAGACGTAAATCACAAAGGATCTCCATGTGCTAATAAAGCACCTAGAAAATAAGATTTTGCTTATGCATTTGAACGCAACAGCCCATAAATGCAATCCTTATCATAGAAACCGTATCCGATCCAGCATGGCAAATCAGTTTGGATATTGAGTTCTGCCAAGTAAGGCACTTTGATCCATTGGCTAGGTGTAAGAAAGAAAATAGAACCAGAAAGATTTTATTCCATCCTACTAAAACCATCCACCCTCATCACATGGAGACACTCACACATAAGAACAGTGCACGACGGCAGCAAAATTGAAACTTTTAGACAAAAGAAAGAAGGTCGTACCATAAATTGTGTGTAAACAAAAATAACCAGAAATACACCGAAGTTCCTTAATTGGAAATGATAACTAACTACTGGCTGTGAGATTCGACGAAACGAACAGAAGCAATTTAGGCGCTCCGTGGTTTTGACTAGCGATATAAAGAGCATGCAATAACCCAGAAATAGAACTGAATAATACCACTACATGCGGTATACTATCTGGCTCACGTACCTGAATATTGTACATCCTGCGTTGGAAAGGTGTTTTCAGAAGTTCATAAAATATCCAGATCTGACTTTAAGTGTTATCATTGAGGATACTACGTATATGTTGACTAAAATAAAGCACTCAGAAGCCGTCTGAATACCAACTAATCGCCTGACTTCCAACAATTTAAAAATTCCTCAGAGCTATCACTGAAAATAAAGTATATTCTCGCTGTAAATAGATTTTCACCATAGTCGCAATAGAAGCTGATAGCATGAGGCAAGCAAGTTCATGCGTTGCATCTATAATTGGACCGCACATTAACACCAGTCACTATTTAGATAATAATTTAGTAGTTGGTCTATTGCAGCTGACAATACTTCAAGCATGGATTTTTCTACAGAGCTTTCGTCAGTAATATTTGCTAGATTAGTTATTGATATCTTTTCTAAGAACCATATTGAATGCAATTCATATCAAAGGAATGGTGAAATATTTTTTACGCAAACGATTAAAAGGATTGAGAACGCAGTTTCGGATTGATTATGCAGACAAGAATTAAGGGACGTTGCATTCTCGTCCTAGATAAAATCATGGAATACATCGAATTCCAGTTTATAGACATAAGGTTGCCGCATCGTCATCCTGATAATTTCTTAGTTTCACCATAGGACACCAATCTCTTTATTATCTTGCATTCTCTAAGCCTCATCTTAGCCCTTGATAGTTACATCAAAATTGACTTCATTTTCTCCATGATGAATTTTGTCCAGTTTTCATACGCTTACCAATCGTGAACACTCCGATTTACAATATGTTCGGAACACCCGAAGTAACCATTTGCGACATCAAAATTCCGTATTAAATTGGACAATGCTTTTATAATATTCCTGTTCGCAATACCTGAAATATTTTCCCTCAGATCATGAGAGGCAAGAACTTAATTCAGTCAGAGAATGCAGTTTCCAATTACCGTTTATGAAATTACTAGTTACATCCAAAATATGACTGTTCAGCTATGTATATCCAGCCATTCCGTTAAATCGAAATTTGGTTGAACATTTGTCTTAAAAATTAAACGGAAGGTATTTCTTCGCTACCCAGTCCATTTCTTTTTGATTGAAAATTTCTTGCATAAATACTTTAAGTCAAAACAACTATTAGCAAAAATATTGCAGCAACTCTGATGGGGTGCAACTGAGATAGGCCTTTCTGTTATAGCGCTTTAATTGGAAGAAAATGAGTTTCATATGTTAGGAGCACTGATGTTTGTGTTCAGTTATATAGTATTGGCTCATTTACACTTACTTGGAAATAATTTATCACCTAATACTGAAATAATAATAATTTTTATTGAAAAATTCGAACTTTTGTATAAAATGTTGAGTCTTTAACTGAAACAGTTAAATTTTCAGTTGAAAATTAAATTTTTAACGAGAGTAAAGTATTTTCAAAGAAATCGTTGAATTTTCAACCATTATAGCTGAATTTACAAAATTGTTAAACATTTCAATAGCGAAAATAATTTTATGCAAAAAAAATTTGTAAGAAAAAAAGATTCTTTCTTAACTGAAAATTTAATAAATAAATTCCTAATCTAAAGCAATAATTTATCATAAACCGCCCTGAATGCCTTAAGTTTTCTAAAATTCTGTGAGTTCATGGAATTCAGATAATATAAGAATTTTTTATTTTAACGAATTTAAAAGCATTCCAAGCAATTAAAAAGAAATTAAAGACCATTAAAAACTGAATATTTTCAGGTAGATTTTTAATTTTGCCAGGCACTTTCAATATTATTTGTATACAAAATTATTCAAAAATTTCTTTGAACTATACAATTTTTAAACTTGAATAATAGGAATCTTCTTTTGCAAAGGGAATAAATTCACAGATAGAGTGAATAAAAAATAATATAGTCGCAGATTATTAAGTTCAATTTAATTTATTTTCCTAAGTTGGTCAAACACAAAAGACTCAGTGAAAGAACTAATGATTGAAGTAGAAAGAAATACTAATTTATTTGCAGCACTTTTTAACCTTATATCCGTTCCCACTATTCTTAACCCATCAGCTACGGCATTTTTTTCGCGTATTTTCAACTCCTTTTCGAAGTTTCAACCATATTACTTTAAGTAACTTAAAACAATTAGCTAATTTACTAGTTTAACTAATCAATTAAATAACTAATAGTTTAAATAACTACTTGAAACTTAACTGATTTAATTAGTCCAAAGAGGTCAAACTTGTGGTGCCATACGGTAACGCCAGCAGCTGATGGGTTAAGTACATCTTACTTAAAATGCATATTTCCTATCAGAAGTTGTCATACCAAAAAGCAAAGTAATGTGTACCAACAACCATTTAATTAAATAGCAGGGACATCTATAAAAAATGGCCTGTCCGATGTGAATACTTAGATTAGGGACCATACTTAAATAATAAAACTTGAATATTAACACAAATGTATTACATATTTCAACATTATTTTTTGATTTTTTCCTTGTTTTTAGGATGACTTAGAAAGCCAACTTGTAGTGCATCAGGTTGTTGGCTCTGATTTTTACTAGAACTTGAACTGGAAGTAGAGTGAGTCCTTACTTTCGGCAAAAAAGGTGGAATTGGACTATTTAGTCTCGGGGAAGAAGGTGAGATTTGATGACTTACTCTTGGGAAAGGTGGAATCTTATTACTTACTCTTGGAGAAGGAAGTGGAATTTGACGACTTACTCTCGGGGAAGGAAGTGGAATTTGACGACTTGATTTAGGAGAATTAAGTGAAAGTTTAGCCATCTGATTTTGGATCGCGTCGCCTTGTTTACCTGTATTAATAGAAAATCTTGATTTCGGTTTACTAGATTGACCCATTTGAAGACTGTTTGTGTTAGCCACATGCATTTTTGCAGAAGGTTGTTTCATCAAATATAATTTTCGAGTTTGCCGGAATTTCTGTATGTAATCCCTAGAACTTTGAACCATCCACAGACAACCTGGTGTACACTTCGCATATTCAGAAATAGCTATTACCCAGTCGATTTTGAGTAGTTTCTCAGCCACGTACTGTATTACTCCAGACTGCTCGGGATCATCTGGTATTCGACTCAATATTACAAATTCTCCATGTTGCGTTATTGGAAGAACTCTTGAATTATTTTCGTTTACTGCAAGGAATTCTTCATCAGTCATTATTTCTTCGCCATTAGGAATAACGAGACCTGGTATAGTGTGCAGATTAGTGCGAGTTGGCATATGTGTACTTTCATGTCGATCAGATGAGCCACCTTGAGAACTTGCTTCTGAACCTAATTCTGTAATAAAAAAACATAAACAAATAAAGTTGAAAGAATAGGCAATTTTTCATATTGTTTTAGACATGTACTAATCTATTAAACAGATTAGAACAACATGGTGTAGCGTTATCGGAACCAATCAGCTGCTTGCAGAAAAGGATAGAGAGGTAGGATTCACTGTAATGCGGTTTCGAAAATAATTACACGTGCTGGGTATCGACAACCATGGCGAACCACTGAAGGCGCCAGCATTTGAAATTTGTTTAGTTTCTGTAGAAGACTCTATTTTTTCTTGCACAAGTATTAAGATGATAATTAAAAACATAATTGCTTAATACAATATATGTAATATTATAGAGAACACAAATTTGAGAAAGTAGAAGAAATGTAAAGTCAATACAATCAAAATATGACGTGAGACGTAGTAAATATTACCCGCCACTAAGAGAACTTGACTTGCTAGAATAAACCGGGAATCTTGAAATTAACCGGCGTGAGATTCTAGAGCAAGAGTCTCCTCCGAAAGAGCCACCAGAAAACACTTACGAAAATTTTATAAGATTTTTGATTTACTCCTTATCTCTTTATATTTTCATTCTTTCTCCTGGAACCTTATCCATCTTCGAAAACTAAGTTACAGCAAGAGGAAGGATAAAATTATATCGAAGCGACAATTTAAATCTGGAGCTTTCTCCGCTAGGACTGAAGTGTGTTAATTATGTATAAATTTCGACGTCCAAAAATATTCATCAAGTCTGAATTAGTTCAATGTTACCATAGACCGGGGCACACTCCCGAAAAATTACAAATCTGCAAACTCACTTACCTTACGAGGTAAGTAAGTAGACATTTTGACCTATCACTCTTGCTCTGTCGTAAAATGTAAAAAAAATCCTCTTCCGACGATGAAACATACGTTAATTTTTTCACGAAGTGGCTGGACATATTTAGGCCCAATAGACATTCCGAGGCAGCCAGTCACAGGGAACCGCAGGCATAAATTTTTGTTTTAGGGTAAGCTCGATGGTAGTACGGGCTCTGATCAATTTTGAGAAAAAATGATAGTATTGGTGATTAGGCCAATATTACATGTTCCGCGAGTGTTCCCGGGTTTTCCTTGCGTGCTTGAGCCATGTTCGCATCCCAATAATCCAGATAAATTCAGAATTTAATATCCGACTTTTATTCCTCATTGATGTCAAAGATCAGATAATCTTCAGTACTTTGGACGGGGCTAGGTTACTAAAATGGTGAGATTGTGGGTAGTAAATTAATTAGATCTCTTTTTATTGTTTGTAAAACATAGTTTCGATTCGTGCGCGTAAAGATCGAATTTGTTTTAATTCTTAAAATAAATACAGATACTTTTCTTAGTGTATTACAGTAAATTTGAAGTGGCCTAGTAAACTTTATTTTATGTTACGGAAACCTGCCCTCTTGATTTTAATAGATTTAGACCGTTAGGTAATCGAAAAGTGTACTTCGAAGTAATTATGATAATGACCTTAGATATTTCGCTAATGATCCAAAGTAGTAGCATATAGCATTAAGCCCTGAAAGGTTGGGACCCCTGGTGAAAGTATCGGATAGGAATTCCTTCCAAACCAATTCAAAGTCATCCGAATCGCTCTGAGATGTGCTCGATATATCAGAAACATCGTTGATTTCTTTCGATACTCCATGGATGTTTAACATCCACATTTTTTATCCGATATTGTAGCACTCTGTGCAGAGACCCGAAAAGGCAGCCCTTTCTACATCTAACTTGAAAACATAATTTTACTCAACTAAACATGTAATAAATTTAATTAAAAACTCACCTTGAAAATCTACATTCAGCAATAATATTTTTAAATCCCCAAAAACTACCCCTAACACATTTAAAGATCACCCCCTCAAGCACCTTCAACTAAAACAACTATGAGAATTTAAAATAAATACTTTATCACAGCAGACATCTTTTCAAGGCTTCAATGAATATTATCATCCCCGCAGTAATATTCTGCAAAACCAAAAAGACTACGGTAAATTAAAATAAAAACTACCCCCAGGACATTTAGCGAACCTTTGCTCAACGGCCTTTAACTAAAATAGTCCTCACTCATCACAACTAGGAATAATGACCCCAAAACCAACTAAAGTTTCTTTAAATAAAATTGTTAAAAGTGTCAAAAGAATAATTATTCCAAACATCTTTCCAAGATTATATTTAATACCTTCATTTGGAAGAATATGAATTTTTTCCTTCACTAAAAATGTGCATTTAGCTAGAATCTTCATCGCCCTAATACTCAAAAGCTCTTAAAAACAACCACAGAAAATTTAAATATACCCGTCTCGGCTGCTTTCAAGTAAAATCCACAAAAATTAAAAATTAAAAATAATCACCATAAATTCTTGCCCAGGACGGGGTTCTTTAAATGAATTAGAAAATGGTTTTGGCGGTTCTCTTATTTTAACTACAGGGATGCCGATAGTAGCTAGAGGCAAGTTAGATAAGGCTTTTTGGGTGATTTTTTAAAAATTTCTCAGTAAATTTGTTTGAAGGTAGCTATGCCTCGGTTGGTTCATTAACTAAGGTTGCAGGCAGCTGAGAAGGGACACGCTTAATGTGCCAGGCGTAGTTATTGTAGGTTGTTTAATATCACTGCAGGATTTTAATGCTAACTATAGTCATTTTGAAAAATTTGGGGTGATTATTGTTTATTTCAAAAGGTTTTGACTGTTTTAGTTAAAGATAGCTTAACAGAGGTACGAAAAATATACTAGGGATTGTTTTCTTTGTTTGTTGAATCTAACTGAGTGAAAATCTCATTCTATATATAAAAATAGAATTAGATAAGGAAGTCGAAAATATCTAAGGCAGCAGGGCTGAACGGGGTACAGAACGAAGGTTGGCTGTTTGGCACTCAAGAGGTAAGGCAGAGGCTGAAGAGGGTAGTGAAAAAAGTATGGAGAGGGGAAGAATTCCTAATAGGGTGAAGGGAGGGGTTGATCGTACTACTGTATAGAAAAGGCAATAGGGAGAGACAGAAAATTTATAGAGAAATTATGCTAATGGATTCTGCGTACAAAATATACGTAATGGTGTTGGCAGATAGGCTGCGCAGAGATGTTGATGGGAAAGTAATATTGCCGGAGACGCAGGCAAGCTTTAGGGAGGGAAGGAGTACTATTGATAATATTTACGTCTTGCGGCACGTGGTGGATAGAGAACTAGCCAAAAAGGGTGCCAAAGTGTACGCGTTTTCGTGGATCTAAAGGGCGCGTTCCCTCCAGTGGATAGGGGGAGGATGTGGGAAGTACTGGAAGAGAGTGGAGTGAAGAGGTGCCTGATCGCGAGGTTAAGGCAGGTATGTGAGAAGACGAAAGATAAGGTAGGGGGGGGGGAGGAAACCTCTGATGGATTAGGGATAGATAGGCGGTTGAGGCAAGGGTGCCCGTTTAGCACAACGCTTTTTGCAATTTCGATGGCGGATATGGAAAGCAAGCATCAGGATATGGTCACTCGGATATGCCCATAGCACATTGCTGCTAGCAAAGAGCGAACAGTCTTTAAAGCAGATGATGAAAAGTTTGAGAAGATATTTGGACAAAAATAGGTTAGAGTTAAATGGAAGGGAAAAGCGATACAGGAGGTGACAAAGTTTGTGTACCCGGGCTTTCTGTTTCGAAGGAATGGGTTGTGCGGTAAGGGGAATGCAAAAGTTGAGCACTGCTTGGAGGAATGTGAACAGGTGGAAAGGAATGAAATAAGCATGGACGTATTGTTGCATGAAAGGAGGGAAAAAAGGGCAGCAACATGCGTAAAGAAAGTGTTGGGTAAGATGGGAAAAAAGAGAAGAAAGAGGAATGGAAAAGGAAAGATTGTAAATTGGAGAGGAAGTAAGTGTAAGATAATAGTAAATATTGTAAATTTTAGTTAAAAGAGCGACATGCATGCGACGCGAGACGAGGCGCTGCCAGGAAGGATAGGCTATAGAAGCAAAGGTCAATTTTGACCTTTGCTCCAAATGCCACAAGCTATATCGCTATTTTGCAGTTTATTTAATTTATCTTTAGTGGGCCTCAAGACCGACATAAGGTCTCTTTTGTTTTTAAACGCCGCAGTTATGTCATAATGCCTGAGAACTCTCTCAATTTGCTCAGATAGACCTTTAACATTTGATAGGTTAATAAAAGACCTAATTTCTGCATTTTGAACTATTTCGTCAACCCTAAGTTGTTCATTTTGGGCAAAAATATGTAATCTGAAATTTATATTATCTTTAATAAGTTTTTCCCGGTAAAAGTTGTCACGATTGTGTCTTCCACTAATCGCAAATTTAATTGATGATATTGTTTATCCTAAAGAAGAATGGCTTTGTCAACCATATAAAAAACTACACGTTTTTGTACTTTTGTGGGTGTTTTGAATCAAAATTTAGGCATCTACCAGGCCAGGTGAGTTTGTGATACCAATTACACTTTATTTCTTGAGCGTCATTCCTGTGAAGAGTTAAATCTAGAAAGTTTATTCCTCTATTTTGTCCCTTCTCTAGCGTGAATTAAATCTCATAATCATTTGAATTAAAAACTTGTAGAACGTTTTTCACTTCCTATTTTCGGTAAAATACCCGTTTCCAGGTTGTCCATTACTAAATCTACTAAAATCGGCGAAAAGGAAGAGCCCATTCGTAGTGCTTTTTTTTCAAGTAAGTTCGGCATTTGAAATTAAAATCTGTACTTTTTAGATATAATCAAAGTGCTTCCTCAAAATCTGTCCATGGAATTTTTGTTTTTTCGCAAGTTTGATGTAATTGGTATCACAAACGCAACTGGTCTTGTAGATGCCTAAATTTGATTTAAACCACCCACAAAAGTACAAAAAAGTGTAGTTTTTAATATGGTTGGGCACGCGTGGTTACTACGGTTGTCGCCCTCTGAAGCGAACCAGCAATCGGTCATCTCAATTTTAAGGTAGAATTACGGCCACAGCCCTTTTAAAAATTATAGCACCGTTTCTTTGAATCCCGTAAGTTGAAAAATTGGAGGGCATCTGTGAATGCTTTTTCAGTTTTCTTCGTGATATGAAACGGACCGGATGTCTCTATTTTTTCAAGTCAGAAACTATCCTTTATATGTTTACAAAAATTCTCTTCCATACAAATTTTCAAACATTTTATTTTGGGTTTCTTTCAATTAACTTCATCTTAAACTTTAAGTGTGTTTCTCTGTGTAACGTATTTGTGATTTTTTTGTTTGTGGGATTACGAAGTGATTTACTTCCCCGTGAAATCATTCCCCACAAAATCATTCTGTGACGGAATGGGACGACCACACAGAGAGGGAGTTAACGGTGAAAGAGAGAGAGAAAGAGAGTTATCGCGAAGGAGGGAGAGAGAGAGAGACAGAGAGGCGGATTATATCTGGTACTGGAAAGAACTTCTATCCGTGGTCCAAAAGTTTGCCAATCGAACCATTTAAGAAATGCACGTTTCAGAATTAAGTATTTCAATAAGACCCTATTGTCAATGAAAAATTTCTTCAAGCAAATTTATTTTTGGTCTCAAATCCTTCGATGCACGGTCGGTACGCTAATCCAGTAATAATTCACGAAGTACAACTCGAATTCAAAGGTAGATGTCTAATAAAATAGATGTGGGGCTGGTGAATTTCTATTAAGGGTGTGGTTTTTTTTTGTACGTAGGGGTGGCTTACTAAGTTTGTTTATAGTGCATTTGTGAGCCCATAATAAGCCCAAAATTTGGATGCACTTATTGTTGCCTATCTTATTTTTGGCAAAGCGGTGGTTTTTTCGCACATAGGGGAGGTTTCTTAAATTTTAATAGAAAAATTGGAATTAAAAAAAAATTAATATATTAATTTCTAACAAAACACATAAATTATCCACAAAATAATTGAAATGTGCCACCCAAAACAAAATAGTTTAATTTCCCCGCAAAAAAATTGAATTTTTAATTAAATAGTTTAATTTTTTTTAATTGTAAAATTTACAAACCAAAATGGAAAACTTAAATTTTCAGTTTAAAAAATCAATTTTTTATTTTAAAAAACGATTTTTTTATCAGTTAGAATTTATTTTTAAAAAAATAACAAAATAATTAAATCCACGGCTGATAAGATCAATTTTCAAAGAAGAAGATTAATTTTAAACACAAAAAGACGAATTTCCGCCAGAATATATCATGAATTTATAACCACCCAAACCAAAATAGTTGTGTTTCATACTGAAATTTGTGCATTTTCAACCTAATAGTTAAATTTAAAAAATGAACGTTTTCAAGAAAAAAAAAAGAATAATTACACTTTCAGTTTTAAAAGTCTCGGATTCTGTGATCTAAAAGCATAGAATTTGACTTTTTTATTTTAAAAATATCAATGTCCGACCAAAAATGTGATGCTTAAATTGTCAGTTTCAGATCTAACCGCGAAGTGGAGCCGTACACGACCCAAATGCGACGTGGTGCGTTACATCACTTAAATGAAAACTTGGAGCGGTAATGCAGATTCTGGGATCTGTTTTTCTTTCTCCTTTTTATACCTGTGTTTTGTTACGCTTTAGTCAACACCGCATACCCCGCCCCCGCAATTCCTCTCATCCACCCCGATGTCGCGGCGTCCGTTCTCGGAAACACTAAATCCATAATTTTTAAATCCAGATATGAGTGTACCTTTAGATTAGGGCCAGATTGCCAACCCGAAAGGTAGATCGAAATAGCCGTAACTTTTTCCTTCACATCTTTTTATCAGAACTTGAATCCATATGGTATTGATCAGTCCATGTGCTTCGCAATTTTTGACCCATATGGTTACACCATTTTCTCAAATAGGATAGAATAATTAGTACTGTAACGATTACATTATCTAATATATCCAACTTACCAATAGAACTGAAGAAAGCTGCATAGGATATGATGAGAGTAGTGATGACAATCCTCATTATTACGTAATAGAGGAACCCTTTTCTTTAAATATTTCCCTAAGATAACTTGCTGAAAACGAGAGATAGAAGTGCTGTGTTGCATAGTTTATATACAAGCCCTTATCTATTGTATCGTCTGTGTAAATTTTCTCTCATGTTCGTGTCATACTGCGTGATCCCGAAGCATTCATTTATCTGTCAATATTTCATACGTTCTTAAATAGTTCTTAAAATCTTACGGAGTTTCCAATTGAAATATCTTACTTAAATTTCAGATACTGGGAGCGGGTTTTAAATAAGCTACTTCATAAATTCGAGGAGGGGCGGTACAAACTATGATCGGCTACGCTCAGTGGTCAGTACAAGTAGCGTGATGAAACATACCATCTCTCCACGTTTTCTTGGGTTTTCACTTAAATGTGAACTAAATTATTAAAAGAGTATGAGAAAATTCAACTAATTCCGGATTCCAATGTCGAGGCTTGGCTGCAAATAACCTTGGAACTAAAGTGGGTGAATATAAACGTAAACAGGGCCGTCTGAACCGTTTCCACGTGGAACATATAATGTTGCGCAATACACTCGATTGAATAATCGCGCACTGCCGCCCTTCCAATGCGACAAGCGCATAAGCTCCAGCTCTAATCCAATTGAAAATTGCGTGGGGCAGCATTTCTAAGAACGCTCTTTAAAATGCAACTATTTTGCTAAAAATTAATTTTGTGGGCTGTAGGGTGGGGGGAGGAACATTCGCCGAGGCGTGGAAAAACAGAGAGAGAAATAGGAAAGAGACAAAACGGTTCCGAGACTCTGGATTTACGCTCAACGTTAACCCCAAAACTGACAGCAA
Organism: Belonocnema kinseyi; assembly: GCF_010883055.1. Classification (NCBI taxonomy): domain Eukaryota; kingdom Metazoa; phylum Arthropoda; class Insecta; order Hymenoptera; family Cynipidae; genus Belonocnema; species Belonocnema kinseyi. The sequence goes on from NC_046661.1 coordinate 129,149,105, forward strand.
ATCTAGATTTTACTGTATTTTATGAAAATCTCTTTTTTTTAATTAGGAATTAATTTTCTTGACTAAAAATTTAACTATTTCACTTTCGTTTGAAAATGGATACTTTTTATTAAAAGATTGGCCATAGCGCCCAATCACAGGCATCTTAGAAAGTATACCTAAGAATCTCAGTTTCAGCTATACCTAAGAACCTCAGTTTCAGGTTAGCCCTGAAGATGTGAACTGCAAAGTTTACGGAACGTCGGAAAACAATTCGTAGTTTTTTACACGAGTGAAACCCGAAATATCTCTTTTAATCAAAATGAATCATCGTGAAAGCATAAAATCTGTTATTAATATTCTTGTTCAAAATTCATCTTTCTCCTTTAAAATTCAACTGTTTGGATTATTAATTCTACCTTTTTGTAGAGAATTCTTCTGCACAGCACCGATTTGGGTGAAAATTGGTTTTTTGTTCTTTTTATTAACAATTGTTGTTTTTAACTAACAATTTAACTATTCTATTTTTTATAAAAAGGTAATATTTTTCTTAAAAATTGATTTTACCTAGCTGAAAATTTATGCAATTTATTTAAAATTTGTATTTTCGAATCGAGAATTTATGTTTTTGGATAAAAATTAATTCTTTTTGGAAAAAATACAAGATTTTGGATCTATATTATTTTGGTTTGTTTGAGCATGCAGCAATTTCCTAGACAATTAAATTATTTGTATGAAAATTAAATTTTGTTGCAAGTTAATATATTTTTGGATTAAATTAGGGCTGTGTCTAGTTGTTCCACAAACATTACGGGGCATTACGGGATAAGCTAGTGATTCAGAAAATTTGGGACGACTAGCTAAGCTCATAAAAAATATTGTAATACTCATACTGAATTTCGGAACGACTTGATACTTCGTAAAATTAAACTATTCTTTTTTTTGTTTGCAAATTAATTTTTGCAACCAACAATATAACTATTTTATTTTTGGTTGAAAAATGATACTTTTTTAAAAAATAGATCTTTTTAAGATAAAAATATATGTATTTTATTAAAAATTCGGCTTTTGTAGAAACTTCTGAATTCCAAATAGAAAAAACAGCTAAATGACATCGTTAAGTACGACTAGCTAAGTAAAATAAAATCAACATTTGTTTTTGACTTTTTTTAGGCAAAATGCAATTCTCTTTTCCAGAAATATTAACAAATTAAAGAATGAAATGAGAAATGATTTATTTAAATATGCACACATTTTCGGAATGCCGAACCCTTTCAACCTGGCTAACAAGGTAGTCCCATTCGAAACAAAGTAGCCAAGTGACAGCCACAAATGGATGATAGATCAGAAACGCCTCATTCGGTCCCATACGTGTTCGTAAATACTAACCTGAGTTTTAAACAAAGATAGAATCTAGGTACGTCCCGTAAGTATAATACAAAAATGTCTAGAATAGGCAGATTATTCCCTACCGACAATGGCAACGAATCCACGAACAAGCTCATAGAGAAAATGTGTCGCACTATCGGTATCATTAACACCACAATGCTGTAATTCCTACTGTAGTGGCTCACCCCGCAAACTCAGGGCATCAAACCCAGTAGCATTCACTTTAGAGTAGTCGAATCAGCACCTCCATGCCACCAGAATAACTGAAATGGTAGCCACTAACGCGGGATATTCGAGCATGACAGCCTCGGGATTGTCACCTCTAAAGGCCCTAGAGGCCCTTTTAGGTCCAATGCCAGAGCCAAGAACGCCACTTCAAAACGAACTGTCTAGCGCTAGTTTTTCCGATTTTTTAAAAAAGGAGTGTACATTTAGAGGGATTTGTACGGCTTGTGACATAACTCTGATTTTATTTTATTTTTCAAATAGCAGCTTTTCTGATAATGTTTTGTTCACTTATTCTTGCGTTTAGTATCGTACAATTATGAAGGCAACAATTAGTGAAGACAAACCATGGAAAAGGAACTGAGATTCCTACGTAATCTCATATAACTTAAAAGAGTTAAGTAACTACAAATTCCGTTGACATTGCATTTGGGTAGAATTTTTCTGCAGAATAAGAGTTTACGATTTTGTATATATTCGACATGACCTCTTGTCCACAAGTTTTATTTTTTTATGTGTGTCATCATGGTATAGGATGGTGTTTATTAGAAAACCCTTTGAGATTGGACTGTCAATATAAGGATCTTTCGCTCCATTTTTGGGAACAGCCTGACGCAGATAATCAGACCATTGGCTTCTGGAGATTTTAAGCAACGTGTACTCCCCGGCAAAGGCTGGGGGCATTGTGTCGAGATATTTTTTATCTGTCACTAAACAACCTTTACCAGTCTCGGGGTCCTCAAAAACAAATCACATAACCCCACTTAGGTTTTTAAGACTAATCCAGATATCAAGGGTCCAATCACACGGCAGACTCTTAAAATTTAATAACCTCTCAGTCATTATCTTTATTTTGTTTTATTTTTTACTTCTTTCGACAACGTCTGCGAAAGTGGGAGAGAGGGAGATTCCTGTCAGCATTCGACGCAACATATGTTCCAAGCGTAACCTAAAAGAACAATGATCATAAGGAGCGGATATGTCCTTTGCCCTTCTCTTACTCAGTGCTTACGTATCGACACAAGGCTCAAACACGCTAATTCTATTCTCTCGAATTGAACCATCTTCTTGATCGTTATTTTTTAATTTTAATTTCTTTTGATACAATAAAGCATTTCCTACATTCTGAAATGTTGTCCTCTAGTTCTGTTGTAGTTGAGTGACCACTCCCCTGCCACCCATCGTTATTAATTCTTTTTTATCGCCTTCAATAAACAACCCATGTAGTTTTGATGAAATTTTGAGGCCGCATTCTCCCCATACTATTACTACTAATTCTCGGGAACAAATCCTCAGAAATGAAGGATCCGGGTAAAAATAGAACACCCTCGCCATGTAAATAATCGCGATTTCATTACGAAAGTCCGTTATCTTAACTTTGCCCAAGAACCTAATAAGCGATGACGCAATCTATTTACAAGTTTCAGAAATAGCTTCAATGAGTTTGCCAATGTTTCGCAATCCCGTTCTTCTATTTAACATATTTGTTCGTCACTTATTTTTCCACTTTTGCATAACAACATATAAATAATTTCCTCATATGTTGCCTTCTTATGACTTCAATAAAGTAAAAAATGTTACACATTCGCATTATATTATGACATTTTAATATTTATCACTGATCATATACGGATGGATTTAACTCTTTTGTTCCTTTTGTTGAATAGTAAAAACATTAACGATTTCAAATTTCATAATAACCAATTTTCTTATGAGAAGAATTAAAACTATTTTCAAAACGAACAACGCAATTTAGGAAATTCAAATATCTCAAAAAATGGATTTCTATATTATATGTATCGAAATTCTTCTTAGTTTGAACAAACAACACACAATGAAAAATTGTGCATGTTGAAGTTTTAATTATTAAAAATTCTGTATTTGAGTAATTAGCGTTCGAAATTTCTTTCATTTTGGTATTTCTTAAAATCTGTTTTCAGGTAATGTGGAAAAATTGTGGAAGGATGAAAATTTTTTTTCTAGAGTTTGGAAAATTTAAAACATTGAAAATGAATAGAAAATTAACTCAGAATTAAGAATACTGATGGTAAAATCTGTATGATAGGACCAAAGTGAAAGATTGTGTGAGTGACTCTTTAAAGAAATTGAATCGAATTCTTTTTAAATAATATCCGTATTGAGTTCTTGAGTCTAAGGAAATGGAGCATACGATTGGTAGGAAAAGCCTAATAACTGCCTACACTACAAGAATCTGATTGGTTCGAAATTGGTCAACTCGGCCAACAAGATCAGGCTTATCAATATGTGTACCATTTCGTTCTGCGGTAATTGCTTTGGGTTTATCAATTTTTCAAGAATCGAGTGTTTAAAAGATCAGGTATTCTATTTATACCGGAATGGACATGAAGCTCTTTATCAGAGAGAGGAAGAGCCACATACTCTAACGAACGTACAACCTTTTTCAGCAAGACCACCATTGCAGATAGCTGTTAATGCCAAAATGAAAACTAGGAGATAAAAAATGTTTCAAAAACTCTTTTTCAGGATGGATAAATTAGCTGAAGCCAATACTGTTATCCCTGATTTTCTCCTCAAACATTTTGATCCCTGTACTCTGTATTGTGTAATTTACAAGAGGGTGGTATCCCTGCTTAGCGATAATCAAAGTAATGATACTTTAGCATGCCTTTGTGAGACTCACAAGCGTATTGCACAGCTTCAGTTCAAAATCAAGACGGCGAAGTGGCATGTATCAAATACCCAGTACATGCTTAGCTACATAATATGAAATAAAAAATACATTCCAAAAGTTAGGCCACTTGCTTAAAAGTTAAGGAAACCAAATCATACATTGAAAAAGTGTAAACCTTAGACCATCGGGCAACACTGATCGCGAGAAATAAGACCTCTTTCATTAGCCAAAGAGAGCCTCTAACTTTTCTACTCACCCTTCCCAGCTGAATCACACTTTGAAAATCTGTCTAGTGGAGAAGACATTCAATTTTTCTGAGAACGAGCGTATGGAGATACTTATCAGATAGATGAAGGCGGTTCAGCTTTATCACACTGTCACGGCCTGTGTCCGAAAAACCCTATCATACCGACAATAGACATATGATCACCTTAATATTGTATATTCAAAGACTGAGTTATTTGTGAATTGATCTTTATTATCTTTTATTATTAATAACCATCATCAATTATTGTTAATTATTATTGACCTGACAAAAATAACTTAACATCAGTTACAACTTAAACTCTGTGAGCCCCTTTAACAAGCAAGAAAGCTTTCTTAAGATAACACACCACCAACCTATTATACAATACCAAAGTAAGGGAGATCGACCAACTCTATGAACCGAATCCCTCACCAGGATTCTCGAGTTTCTACAAAGGGCCTTATTCTAAGCGGGAATAAAATCAAAATCATTGGTATGTTTCCGAAAATATTATTACTACCCTTTATTTCTTTTTTTTAACATTATCTAAAAACTCGTCACTAAAGTCTTTTCCTTTTTTTAAAGGGTGGACACTAAGACGAAGTTTATCACAATAATCTGCCAGTTCTATGCTGCTTATTTCGATTTAAATATAAACAAACTCACACATATCACTTATGTAACTTGATTTTTATAAATTATAATTTTATATCTTAACCCGTTTTAAATCAATAATTCGATTATCTGAACCTGTCGTTTTGCTTGTTCCTCAATCCATATTTGCTAATTTTTAACAAATTTAGAATAAAAAAAGAGGAAGTAGCGTAAGTTTAGAAACAGTTATTTTATAGCAAAGTAAGTGCATCTTATCTGAGACGTAGCAACACTGTAGAAAATTTTGGCAAAGCGAATGGTTGCAACGCCCACAGGAAGAGTATCCATCAACTGCTGCTAAAGAAGTAAAGACAGTTATCGCTAGAACTAAAAACTTCTCAGCGTCAAGGCGAACAACTCATCCCACAGTGGTTAGTGTGAAGGATGCATCTCCCTGTTGCCACTATCTTTTGTGCTCCGAGGTATCAGCTCTGGATATATATCTACGTGACCCGCCAAATAGAAGAGAGAATAAGGCCAATCACCTGTTATACCTGTTATATGGACGACCTTAAACTTCTTGCCTCTTTAAAAGAGGACCTAACCATCATTTCGACAGCGATAAATAGGTAGTCTAAACCGATTGGTGAAAGTTTTGGACTTAACCAGTGTGTTTGCGTCCACCTTCAGATTGAAAGATTATATACTACACCATCGCGTGGCAATACGCTTATAAGCTTATAAAATGACGCGCCAATTGATTCATAATAGAAGTATTTTGACGTTTTGGGGAGGACGTACTGCGTAAGAAGAAAAAAAATCCAGAGCATCTCGAATTTTGTACCTCAACTTAACTTTTGGCATGACCTGGTAAGAGTTTTAGAAAAATCTGAAATTCATATTTAGGCTTTAAATTTTTATCTCTAATTCAAGCAAATAAACCTAAAGATAAATTTTAACAGCTTTAGCAGCGATTTTATTCTTAAGTTTGAAAAAATTGTTTCATAAATTTTGAAAATTCTCTAACTTTTGTTTATCTTGATACAAAATGGCTGGTTTACAGATTTGATCTTTCTTTTAGGACGTTAACTAGGTGTGACTAATTTCGATAATATCGGAGATATAGAAGACCCCATAGGAGTTCTAAAAGATTTTCTATAAAGAACATTAATACCGTCTAAAAAACTACAAATTTTGCCGACGTTTTGTCAACGTTGCAATTCACTACTACAGGGTTGACCTGAAACTGAGGACTTGTTGGATTGGTATTATATCCATTGTCCCTATTGAATTTATAAGGGTGTTTTAGATTTCGATTGCTTCTCCATGTTTTCTTGGAAAGATATTGTGTACTTTTGAATGACTGTTTTTCTGTCAAATAAAATTTTTTGTCCTGTGACCATACGATGTTCAGCTAGTGCTGATTGCGTGACATATTTGAACTTCTTGTTCTGTAAAGCCTTGGATGTAGGGTAGGGTGGTGGTCATTTAATTACATCTATCTTTCGTAGGTTGTGTTAAATTATTTTTTTGAATATATTTTCTTATTGATTTATAAATTTGTTTGTGTAATCGTTCTGTATTAGGATTTGTTTAACTTTCTACAAATTGCATTTGTAAGTTATATATATATATATATATATATATATATATATATGTGTGTGTGTGTGTGTGTGTGTGTGTATGTATTGTAACCTGCGAGTTACAAGAACTCCCTAAAAATAGGCTACAGGAATATCTCCCTGGCAATCCTTCGAAGTGTAAGCATCGTAAGGGAGATATTGTAAAGCGCAGGCGCCAAAGAACTCCCACGTAACCGAGAATTGCGCAACCCAGAGAGTGAGAGTCAGGGCCAGAGTATAAAAGGCGCTGCAGGACTCGAAAACATTCTTCTTGATCTTGCATCTGAAAAGCGAGGGTCGGAAGGGGTGAACCTGAAGGGAGATCTGGAGGACTGTTTTCCTCGTTATTCTGCCTCCCAACCATCCCCTTTTTGAAAAGAGAAGTATTTCAGAAAATTTCTCCAAGTTTTTTCTTATAGAAATATTCTTAGTCTTCTAATTCGGTTCTTATTCCTAGTAGAGAGTTAAGGAAGACTCTTTCTTATAACTATCCAAAAGAGTACTTGCTGAATTTTCACGATCATTTGAGATTCAGTGCGAAATCCAGATACATTTTTCTTTGAGAATAAAACGAGATAAATATTTGATAGATTTCTCGTGGCAAAGAGCCCATAAATTTGTTCCTAAATTATTCGGTCCTAAGTCTAACCATTTTCTAAATGCTAGTTAAAGCTAAAACACTTGTTCGTTTCCTTTCGAATATCCGAGCAACGTCAAGGACTCCTTGGCTCTTGGTCAACGTTATTCGAGGGAAAAGACTTCAGCCATCTGGAAATCACCCTTGGTATTCAGGAGCAACAGAGAGACTGTTTTCTCTCTGCCTGGTCGATGGGTATCAAGCTGTGATTGTTAGCGAAGCTCACAACTAGTCTTAAATTTCTTAAGGGATTCGAGTTCCCAAAATCCTAAAGGCATTTATAGTCTAGAGGTTAATCCTCCCGATTCTCTCTCTCCTACGCACAGAGTGCCTTAGGAGCAATAACTGACGACAAGTGTCGAGGCCCGTGTTACGCCCGCACCCCCCTTTGCTAGGGACCCTTTTCTCTTACCTGCGCCAAAGGTCATTAGCCTAATACGGCCACTGTTTACCGGATTGTACAATGAAAAGATTATTAACATTATTACCTCTATTGAGAAGAAGCCATAGGAGCTTAACTAATATAAACTTTCCCAGATTTAGATCTGAAGATTCGAATTGTATTTTCTTGAGCGTTACCTGCGGGTATTTTATATCTCGTATTTCTTAGTTATTAGCAATTTGAGTTAAAAAAGTTGAGTTTTAATGAGAATTTGATATTCTTTCTGCCTGTCCTACGACGCGTGTCACCAAAGTGTGAATCATTTATGTAATCAATTACACAAAAATTAGGAGCAGAATCTCATATAAAATCCTGAGGGAATTATATATTTTATATTATTCTTAAAAATTATCCCTAGAGTAGGGTTTAGAATCATGAAGTGTATGAATAGTTTAGCACAGGCCTTATTGAATAAAGTATAATTATTTGTATCAGAAAAACCTTAGTGTTTCTTCATGCAAATTACACTTCCTCTTTATTTTTGGTAAAACAAATTAAAAGTTTAACACAAGTTAACTTAGCATA
>NC_046661.1:129157517-129189383 GCF_010883055.1 Belonocnema kinseyi
GCAGAGCACAACAGGGAGTTAAAGCCCAATTGTTTTTATAATAGTGATGGTGAGAGGAGGAATTTAGATATATGTTTGTATGCGTGAGTTTTCTGTGAACTTTATGTCCTAATGTGTTATTAGATCTTTTGTAAAATAATACGACCAAAAAAGGGAACTTTCCGTTTTGTTCCATTTCCATGATGAACTGGATATTAGGATGTAATCACTTGATGAAATAGAAAAACATACTTAGTTCATCTCATCCATGTCGCCATATGACAAAAGTTTCATCAACCTGATGGAACCAAAATTCCGGTTTGAACTTGGCTTGGTTGCAGATTTTAGTTTCTAGATATTCCATAAAGACATTAGCTATTACACGTGAGATTGGGGATCCCATTTCTGCCCCTGTGCTTTGTTCGTAGAATTTATAATTGAAGGAGAAGTAAGTATTATTGAGACAGTGTTCTATCAAAGGTACAAGCTCAAAAGGGAAGGTTGGAAAAGATTAAATAATATCAATTGTATCAGAAATTGGTACTTTCCTAATGAGAGATTCTATGTCGAAATTCACTATCATGTCTTGGGATTTACAAAAAGAAGATTTGATTGGCCAATCAGGTTCGATCAGTTTCCATGGTGGGGCGCTCTGGCCAATTATAGGCATCGTAGAGAGTATACATAAGAAAAACATAACCTGATTTCTCAGTTTCGGGTCAGCCCTGAAGAAGTGAACTGCATTGTTCAGGAAACGTCGGCAAAATTCGTAGGTTTCTAAACGATTGGAATCCAAATATCTTTTTTTATCAGAATGAATCATCATGAAAGCATTAAATCCATTAACATTATTACCATTATAACATTATTAACATCTTTAGATAAGATTATAAGTTTGATAAATATTTTAAATTAGGAAAGGATAAACTTGAACTATTAGACCAATGTAATGTGATCTATAGAATTACCTGTTCTTGTGGTATAACTTACATCGGCGAGAATAGTCGTCCTCTTAGAATTGAAGTAAGGGACATAAGAACAATATAAGTCTAGACGAAAAACACAACAGAGCTATCAGGCAACATTTAGTACAAAAGTATTTCAGTCACTCTAATTTAATGAAATTTGATGATGTTGAGATCTTACACAAATAAAAAAATTATTTTAGACGTGCATTCGCTGGAATGGTTTTTATGAAAAAAAAGAAGGCGAGAAAGCCATAAATTTAATTTCTGATTTTAATTCTTTTAGTGAATAATACATGTTTGTTTGAGAATTTTTAACTTAAATTTATTTTGACATTATGTTTAAAATTACTTACCATTTTCATTTTAAATTCCTCAATTGTTGAATTGTCTAACGTTTTACCTGATATTTGTTAAAATTATTTTTTATACAGAAAAATTTTATAACAAATTGTTCATACATTTTGAACAAATCCCTGAATTGATATTTTAAATAATATTTTCGCTCTTATTCCACTTAAATCATATACTATCTAATTAAAATTATTCCCAGCACAACTTATAGATGTTCATAATTCTAAATCTGTTTTTTAATTGTGTTTATATTACATTTCGAAATTAAGTTTTACTCTATCTTGAATTAAATTGTGTTTCATAATTCATACATTTTCTGCTAATTTTTATCCAACTGAATTTATTTGCAAAACTACGAATTGAATATCACCTGGAAATTCTATGTACGCCCCTGTTTCTCCGGCATTGCACACCATCCATTATATCATCCATAATTTATGTTCGACTGGGTTAACATTTATTTTTTTATATTAACAATTTTTGCAACCTGAACTCTATTTAGTTTAAATTAGAGTAGCAAAACATGATTTTATTTTGTTTACAATCCATTTTTGTGTTTGATAATAACAGTTTAAAAATCCCATAAGTGGTCAAATTCATAAAAATTATATGTGAAAAAATAAGCTTTAAAAATATAAAATAAGCATGTCTTGTTCTAATTTAAACTAAATGAGTTTTAGACAAAAGATTTTTCAACTCAAAAAAAATGACCATCTAGCCGAATCAAAAAAAAAAAATTTAATAATTAAAAAATTATTTTATTCTTCGGCATGAATATATTTTTATTAAATTAAATTAGAATTGTTTTTATTTTGTTACAAATTTTTAGTTTCCTAGTTAGAAGAATAAATATTTAGCAGGTTGAAAATGAAAAATAAACGTCGAGGAAACATTTGAGGATACATGTTTGTTAATTAGATGTCTTTGAAATTATAAAATTTAATTGAAAATTCACTAAACTGCATTCAAAAGTTAATTATTTAAAAATTACAATCAACTAATATTTTTCAAGTGAATAAACTGTAAAATTAAAAATTAGAATCATAATGATCTTTTTTTATATTTTTATATTATTAATTGGCAATTCAAAGTTTTTTGCATTAAGTACCGTTTAAATAATTAAGTGTAGATTTATTGTCGCTATTATAATTATGTAACCAGCGGCGTGCGTCATAGAGCTTAAGCACAGGCAAAAATTAAAACTCCTGCGAGAATACACATAAAATTGCAGCATCGCAGGAGCCTAAGAGGAGCGCAGACTCCGAGGCTTCTCACTATACATTTTCTTATGTATCGTGGGAGACGAGAGAAGAGCGCGGACCATAAGAAGAGCCGCACGGCTCAAAACGTGTTGCTGGATTTTTCGAGGCAACTCGCAGAGCTTAATTGGAAGAGGATCTTCTTTTTTCTAAGATTGAATTCTAGTGTACTTAGAAAAAATTCTATATCCACTATTTTTTAATGAAAGAAGTTCCTTTGAGAAAAGACCAAGTGTAAATTCTCTTCGAACCTTTCGGTAAAAGGCTATATCTTTTAATAAGAGCTTCTGCGATGTTGTACATCAAATTTAATTTTTAGCTTTCTTAAGGCGTCGCGCGGGTTTACCGTTGAAACGATACTGCATCCTGAGGCCAGACCTCCTTATTTTAATTATCAACCTTTAAAGCTAGTGCTAGAGACACTAATAATAAATTATTCCCTTTTTAAAGAAATTTTACTGCAACTCGAGAAGAAACGATAAGGATAAATTTCATGTGCTCGAGACTAAGAAGTTGTGCAGATTAAATGTTATAACCTGTCAATCCCCTTAGCTTCTTGGGGGGTAGATGAGTGTGAATGCGCTCGAAACCTGTAGAGAAATCGGCTAAGCCTATTTTCCAGACAAAGAGAATAGTTTTCGGTGAAAACTCAGATCTACAAAAAAGGTCCTCTTCTATTTTCAAAATCTTCTTCTTGAGAATTTTTCTCGCTCTCGTTAAAGCTCAAACTCTGTCTCTCTTGCAGAGAAGATCAGCACATCTGGAGTCCTAGGGCCCCTCGACGAGGACTGCTACCACGCGTCAGGTGCATCATCCTTCTGTGGTAAACACCTCTTTTACATAATATCGGCGATTATATTTAGGGCTAATGACCCATTATATTTATTAAATAAACGAATGGGGCCCCTTTAGGTTTAATATTTTAAGAGGATTTAGAGTTTCTGAGGAGTGATTTTGATTCAAATAAAATTAATTGAAAATAAAATTGTATCGACGATCAAATTAGAGATTGGATATTTTTTAATATTTAGGTGTACGAACCACTGATCCTAGAGCGATTAATTAATTTACAATAAATAATACATTAAAATAAGTCAGACATAGGGACTAAGGGTATGAAATTTAGAATAGGGATTTTTGAATAAATATTTGATTTACTATCTGAAATGTTATGCCTTATTCCGTCGACCCCTTTTTAATAATTGTATAATTAAGGAAAAATACCTAGATTTAGCCTGGGGACGAATAATCCCTCATGTAGTAAAGCATACGTTACAAAAACAAATTTTTCAGTAGTTACAGTATATTTATAAAAACTTGATGAAAATAAATTTTTTAGTGAACGAATTCGTTAATCATAGAAAATCTCTGGGACTAATGATGGCTTCTTGTCTAAGTGACCCTCTTCAGGTACAAAATCGCTACTCATTCTTATATTAAGGGAATATATTCATAAAGTGTGTCAGAAATTATTTCTTGGAAGTAATCTATGTTCTACATTTGAATACACCTTTACGTAAGGTAACAAAATAACTTTTCGGAATTATAAAATGTGCTTTTCCATCTAAAAATACATTTTCTCATATAAACATAAAGGTACACTTTTTATAAGCATCCCGTGCCAAGTATCTATTTATTTGGACCATATACATATTCTATCGTCCACATTCGTACCTGCCATTGACATGAAACAATTAAAATTTATTCGATCTGTAGGGGAAGGTGGGGCGAGACGGTGCATAAAATCTTTAACGCTAAGTAAGTTGTAACCTGCAAGAACTTGGAGGAACAAATATTAATAAAAATGTTCTCTAATTTACCATTTGCAATTTGCACATATGTTTTTCTCAATAGAGAGAACTCATTTTTCAGAAATCAAGTGTTAAGTACTGTAGGTTAGTTGGGGCGCTATGGAACACGCGGCGTGTAAAATAGAACGCATGTTGGGCGGTGTGGAATATTGGAATATCAATTTTAATTTGTAAATCATATTTAAAAATTTAAAAAAATGTAAGCGAAAAATCAAAATGTATGCCATGGAACACCAACTGGAAAAGATATAATATTTAAAAAAGTATTTTAGGCAGAACATAACCTACTAACAATCTTCCTTTTATAATTTTGCATTTTAATAACTTAAATCGTGTACTTTATCACTTTTTATTTGTTACAAATATCTCGCAACTATCCCGACCGGCGACAGGCTACACTGATAGTGACTGCGAGAGGTTGAGTTCGCAGATGTTTCGGTATTCCATTCCGCCCGATTCAGCTTGTTGCATCTCGCCCCCAACGACAATCTGTAATTTACTTTTGTAAATAATTCATAATTAAATCTAATGCCGAGAATAGAAAATATGAACATAATTTTTTTTAATTCTTGTGAGAGAAAATGGGATAAGAACATTATTAGTACAGTATTTTCTCTCGAAAATCACACGATTCCTGAGTTCTGAAGTACTTGAAATTTGCACTTACTTTCTGATACAATTTGCATAGAATATCCACTCTTTTTTCACTTTCCTCAACTCATTGGACTAATTTTCATTTAATAAATTAATATCAAACTTTAAATGTGAATATTTTTCCATATTTAGTAGCGTTCTAGTTTACCCGCCTGTTCCGTCACGCCCTAGGTTCCTCTAGCTTGTGGAACTAGGAAATATGCTCTGCGATGTTCATTACTAGAATTAGAACCAGATCTAGAAGCAGCCGTTGATCTCGGAGAATCAAGATTAATTTTGATGCAGCCTGCCCAACCCGTGGAATAGAGTTTGTCTTGCAGTCGCCTGTCTATCGACCTGTCGAGAGATAATTACCCTCTGTTCAGCATTTAGTCGGATCGCATGACTTCCTGCCCGGTCAGCAGTACCTGCAGTGATTATTTGTAACCACTCATCATAAGATACAGGTTCAGCTGTGTACCGTACTTCATGGGTCTGTGGGGTTCGAGTTAATATAGCAAATTGCCCATTTAGAACGTATGGATGAATTTCACCGTCTCCTACGCTTACTGCAAGGAGTTGATTCCCGTCATTGCTGTGTATTTCTTCACCTTGAGGAAACGTGAGTCCGCGTATGTAGCCTAGAGGAGTAGCATTTTGTCCTTGTGTAGGTGGAGGTACAATACGGGAAGCGCTTGGATTTGCTTGGGTACTTAATTCTGTAAAAATAAGAAAATACTTATTTATTGAATATATTGGTCTAAAATGGTATCGATTTATCGGAACCAGGCTGCTTCTAGTAGAAAAGGTTAAAGAGGTTGAGTATGACTGTGATATACTTTACAAAAAAAATTATACGTGCAGCATAATGATATCAATAGTGAGCCACCGAAAATTCTAATACAAAGTTATTTGAGATTACTATACTTTTGTACAGTGACTTTAAATTTTCGGAATAGTAATCTGAAATCACAAAACTTCCATGTGTGCAAATGGAAAGCTACTATTTATTTAATCAAATTGATTTTTAGATTTTGAAAGTGGCAAATCAATTCGTCCTTAAGTAATAGAATGATACGTTAACAAGATGCCATACTAGTGCCATTTTTTAAGTTAAGTAATATGATTTGCTACCAGAATAACTGCGCTCCACATTTTAAGGGTGAATTAACAAGGCCTGCATTATGGCAGTGCAAAATAAATTGAGAATATGCTTTAAAAATCAGTAGTGAGAATATACAACTTTTAAATTTACCCGCACATTTTTTACTTCCTTCTTCTGCCACTAGATAGCTGCCTGTCACTAGATGGTTGTAATTTTCACAAGAGAAGATAATTTTTAACAGTATAAGAATCTGGAATATAATATTCATATTTTACCCGCAGATTTTAGCTGCAAACGAATTTATCAAAGCAGGTTTGTACGTAAATTCATTCTATTCTTTACTTTCAGAATCTAATTCTCCTTTATCTATTATTTTTGTAATTTTATTTCTGGAATTATCTTGATTGTAGTTATTTTTCTCTAAACATCTCTTTTTCAACTTGAAAACAGTACTTTTTGCACGATGTCCGCTAAAAAAGTAATGAAAATTTGGAAGAATAGATGTATTGATCCTTTTCAAAAAGTGAGACATGAAGCCACTAATCTTAAACTCCATGGTGTATTCCACGACTTGCGTTTGAAATTCCCCACACGAGCAGAAGGAACTCAAATTTGCAGTTTATGTAAATATCAATAGAGCATAAGTACCATTCTTGAACTCTGGTGATATTGGAGAGCCTTCTATTAGAGATAAGGTAGATATTAAGGATCATGAAATAATTACTGACGATGATGAAGATCAACTATATGACACCGAAAAAGATTTAAATCTCTCAGACACCAAGTTGCAGTATGAAAACAAATATCATAAAGCTAGTTTTGAAGTACTTCAACACCAAAA
Source organism: Belonocnema kinseyi (assembly GCF_010883055.1). Classification (NCBI taxonomy): domain Eukaryota; kingdom Metazoa; phylum Arthropoda; class Insecta; order Hymenoptera; family Cynipidae; genus Belonocnema; species Belonocnema kinseyi. The sequence goes on from NC_046661.1 coordinate 129,164,465, forward strand.
TCTTGGGGACGAAGAAAACTGATGTAGGTGTTCAATACATCAGAGCGAAAAGCAAGAAATGTCAAAAATTAGTTTCAAAGATTTAGGAACTCAAGTTGATGTTGATTGAAATAAGTATACAAGATTTGACAAAGGATACTGAAATATTTACTGAAGACTCTGGTAATGGATACTGATGACCTTTGACTTTTTTCAAAAATCATTATGATTACCAGAAAGTTTGTGTAAAAATCTGCCAAAAACATTTATAATGAAATGTTGTTTCAGGCAATAGGAACAAAGTTACGAATGTTTGAAAATAAGGATTTGCTTAAAATACCCAAAAAATTTTCCCCTCCATTTGATAAATAATGATCAAAATTAATTAATTTTTGATGTAAAAAGTATTATCCAATAGTTTAGCCGTTAAGCGCTTCGGAAACTTCATCCCTTCCGAAATCTTAAACGAAAATTCATTATCAATTAAAAATATTGACAATTTTTCAATACCTGACGACAATTGCTAATTTTTTTAATTAAAATTGATAAACCACCGAATAAATTTTAGATAACTTAGAAAATTCCTCCTAGCATGATCATTTAAAAACTAATAAAATAATTGTTCATTCAATAAAAAATCTTGATAACAGAGTCATTACTTAAATACTTGGTACTAAATAAATGTCACTTCTCTTCTAAATTAACTTCTAAAGACTCAAAAAGGATCTCACTTTTAAAAAGACTATATCACACGAAAAAATTCGTTATTAACTTAAATGAATTTTATTAAAAACCCACAAATTATGCTTCTTTATAACTACCTTCTTCTATAGTAATGCTAGATACTTGCAAGTTTTCGGAACTTTTTTACTTTTTCATACAAAATTATTAAATATTTCAAATATCTGTTTTATTTCAAAAAATTATATTCACATAAAAGAAAGAGATTGTTTAAAAATGATTCTCTCTAGTATTTACTTACTAGATGATAGATAGATAAATGTTTATTTTTCGGCCGGTTGGCCTTAAAAAATTGACTTGCTTACACTTCCATTTTTTACAGAATTTTCTTACAACTACGTCTTACAAAGTACCATCCATCCACACCTTATAACAAATCCGTTCGCTCCTATAGCCTCACCTTCCTCGCTGCGGCTCGCCTCGCACGTTTTTTGTTCTTTTGTCGCTATGCCTCGCATTATCAGCCTGTCTCCGCGGCTAACACCTAATACTTAACGACTATTTACAATATTCACATTTCTATTACATCTACTTCCTCTCCTATTTACAATCTTTCCTTCTTCATTCCTCTTTCTCCTTCCTTCTCTTCTTCTCTATCGTATCCAACACCCCCTTCACCCATGCTACTGCCCTTTTGTCACCCCTTTCATGCAACCATACCTCCATGCTTATCCCCCTCCTTTCCACCTTTTCACATTCCTCCAACCAATGCTCCAATTTTGTATCCCCCTTCCCGCACAATTCACACATTCTCTTCTCTCTAGAAAGCCAGAACCTATTACACTTCTCCATGCACCCGCACCTCATTCTCGCTATATGTTCCTGACTTGCTTGCTCTCCTTTCTTACACAAATATTGCGCTCTCTCCCTTAGCATAATCCACACATAGTTTCCGTTATAACTTGACTCTTTTATTCTCTTCTCTCCTTCTGCCCTCTCTTTCTTAATGCCATTCTTTTGAATCAACTCATATACCTTCCTTCCACGTGCATTCTGCTAACTTCATCCATTTGCAATCCATTCGTTCTAAAATACCTTTCGCTTTCCACCTTTATCTTTGCACCACTATGTCTGTTCTCCTTCTCCCACCAATACTCCCTAACCAATTTACTTCACCCCTCTTCCAAAAATGTACCCTCATATTTACACGCTCGACTCCCTAAACTCATTCTTGCTGTCTCCCTCCTGACAATATAGTTCAACGTATTCCTTGCCAACCCCAGTATCCACTTTACATACCTCTCCTATACCCTATTTGCCTCCTCACTTCCCTGCCAACCCCACACCTCTATATTAAATGACTATTTGTTTATAAATAAAAACCCAAAAGCTAGTAAAAAATTTCAGAAGAAACCGCAGCTATCTAGCATTTCTGAAGGATAATATAGTTATAATTAATAATAATTGAACCGAACGGTGTCAGTTGCTGACAGATTATTAGTTCCAAGCACCGCCACACTGACGTTCCACAAATGGCTACTAAATAACGCACAATTTATTCTGTGACCTTAATGTAGATACACATACAAAAATCCACACACACACACACACACACACACACACACACATATATATATATATATATATATATATATATATCCCAAGGTTCCAACACTGAATAAATCAATGAAGCTTGTTAAATATTCTATTCCGCAAAAATCCTCATCTTGCTGAAGATCGGGTCCTCTATATCTTGGGTTTAATAAATTTAAGGCCAAGCGAAAACCTTCAGTATCCTTTGTTTCATAGACTTCAGACTGTTTAGTATTCAGTTAATGTTTCTTCATGAATTTTTCTAGCAGAGAAATACCTTCTGATAACCATAGCTGCTTGAGAGAATTATTGTGCTCCAAAGTACAAGTTAGTATATGAAGCAAGGAATTTGCTCTCAGCATAACTTGCTACAAATTCCGATACAGCGTTTAGGTACCAGTTTTTAAATTGCCGGTATCGGATCTTATTTTTGAAATTAAAATAAGTGAATTGATACACTGCAATAAGATTCTTTAAAGGCATTTCAATGTTTAATTTTATACAAAATTTACTTGAACTTACCTTATCATAACTGGGCAAAAAAAATGAGTAGAACTCCTTCTTTTTTCATCAATATTTTTTCAATTGATTCAAATATGCGAATGTCGGTAGTTAAAAGGATGGAGACACAGCAGGTCTGACCAATGTTTTGAGGCGATGATTATGCGTTGATGAGAAAGAAAAGTCGGACATTTTTGCTAATATTATTAACTTCACAAATTTTACCCACCATTGAAGTATCTGGAGATAACAGAGGACTTTTGTTTTCCTTATTGTCTGATGAGCTTCAAATTCCTTTTTTTCTTTCTGTTTTTTACAGAATGACTTATGCCTCTGTTTCTTTTTACTATTGGCAAAGCTGTTTTGCAATGGATCGATGTGTGAATATTAATTTTTGTTACATTAATCGCGTATCTTTATAAACAGTAAGATAATTTATATAAATGCTTTCCTTCTTCATCAATATTAACGAAATTATAAATTGATACAGCTTTCTGCTTCATAGTACTTTCTCGTACTTTTTTACTACCCTATAGGTAACACTATATATATATGCCATATGATCAGATATGAAAGTAGTTACTCGAATATAAACGGCAGACTCATTTTTTACATTAATTTTAAGTTCAATTTTTTATGGTAGTAATTTTTTTAAGACCTTCTCGTTACAAAATATTTCTGTGGGAAAGAACCATACCTTTATATTTTGGTTGCAATTTTCTATTATCTTGTCCCTTTTGTAAACCTATCATCATCGCCTGTAATTTTGTATGTTAATTAAAACAAATTTGCAGTTTACTGTCAAAGCCTAACACCTATGAAGCTTGAGACTGTTATTTTTAAATTAAAAGATTACTTAGAACATGAGGGTTTCTGGAAGAAGGATCTCTTGTGGAGCATTGCTGAAAGGACAAGAGATATGCAGTCCCTAACACTTCATCAGCGAATAAAAGAAGCTGTGATTCTACAGCTACATTTACAGCAGAATTTGGGAAAAATAACTAGAGAACGAGCTGAAAAAGTAATATTCGTCGCAAAAAATGCGTTGATTTTAAAATGGACTTATGGAAATCGTGAATTCGATGTTGGACAATGTGTCTGCTGCTTCTAGCTTCTTATATTTATAAATATTATTTAACTATCCTTACAGAAAAGTCAGATATCTTCACAAACGATCAGAAGTTCTGATGGTTTATTAACATCCAGACTATTCACTCAAAGCAATCTTTCACTCAAGGTAATTTTAAATTTATAAAACGTTGATACGCATCTAAGAATCCATGACTATTCTTACACTTTCTACAAGACACATTTTTTTCGTGTTGCTTTTAATGCGCGAACGGGGGTTAAAAGTGGTGAAAAATTACACATGTGGTATATGGACGGCCTATGTGTTTCTACCTGAACTTGCTTCCATATTGCATGTATTAGCCGAAATGTTTCTCAATTTTCGAGACATATGGCTACCCAATTTTTGTTATATAGTAAATTTTAATTGAATTATTAACTAATCTTATGTATTGGACTTACCAGTATAATTAAACAAAGCTGCAAAAGATATTAGGAGGGTAGCGATAGAGATCCTCATTGTCCGAAAACAGATGAACTGGTTTCTTGAAGTTTTTTCAGAAGAGTACTGATGACGAGATTAAGAAATGCCTCATTTTAAAGATAACAGAAAATCTGTTATCTCGTTTCTCTCAAATTATTGTAAATAGTTGTAAGGAACACGGAGTAGAGTATATTTAATCTGTATCGTATGCGTAAATAAAGTTATCTGCCAATATCTGGTACAATATTAGATTTGAAGCGTAACTAGCTAAATCTATCAAGACACTTATAGACTGAAAAATAAATTAACTTCCGGGTTTGAATCGTCGTTTTTAATTAGCAGAAAATTGATTTGTTTTACTTGAAAATTTAACTATTTCAGTTAATGATTCATTATTTGAATTAAAGTCTCATCTCTTTTGTTGAAAATACAACTATCCTTGATCGAAATTTGTTTGTTTTAGGTTGAAAATTCTATTTTATTTATGTCTCAGTCAGTGTTAAAAGGGGGAGGTGTTTCCATTTTTAAAAAAAGCGGAACTTGTAATAACCTCGAATTTCATCCTCAAGGTCAAAGATAAGGTCAGCGTCAGGTTCCTGGTTGAAAGCTACTGCGGAAATGACCATGACCTTTGTGAAAAATAGCTTATTTAAGAAGATACAGACCTGTTCCGTTACTTCTTTGACACCGTGTATATTGTCGTCCAAGAGCACAAGGTCGTAGGTGACAGCGGTTTATGGTTATTCTCTAATAACTGATAATAATCGAAAAGTGGACCCAACGACAAGGCCACTTTGTATCTTTTTATATTGGATGGGAGTATAAATGTGAAATGGGAAATTTATTGTAGACGTTCCTTTTACAGTAAGTTGCACTTGAATGTCTTTTTCTGGAATTCAAAATTATTTCCATTACACGAAGAGGTGTTATTGCCATTATTGTCATCCTTTTTTCTGACAATGCTGATTGTACTGGCTTCCGGAAGATTTACAAAAAGAGCTCCTTGCGAGTTTTTGTAAAGATCCTTTTCTTTCCTAGAACAGTACTCCTCAAGTAATTTTGTATTTGAAACATCAGGTGTCAGGAGATTATCGCAGGCTCCAATAACACATCTAAAGTTATTTAGACTGGTTGATACGCTGCGAAGTAATAATATAGTTAATATATCACCGCCAACAGAGATTTCTATTCGTGCTAATTTAAAAAACTGTGATGACAAATTCATTTAGATAGCCCGGCACATTTTCATCTTTGTTCTTTTTTGAAAAAAGTAACTTTATCAGCAAAGTTAGGTTTCTTGCACGACCTTTGAAATGATATTATTGCTCTAAATTTTACGACATCTCGTCTGATGTCTTGCAATTATTTGCATTGCCTAATTCCAATTTATTAATTGCAAGGATGATGTTCGCTTTTGCTTTTAAATCCTCTTTCTTTCATGCGGCAGATAGCACAACTTCCTCTGGCTTGTCCTTGCTTCCGCCATCTTATTCCGAACGACCACTTTTGACGAGAATTACTTTCATATACCATCGTATAACTCTACGTTTACACATATAAATTTATATAAACACATATAAATTTCCTGAATTCCTAGAAATAGTTTGCAGTCCTTAGAATGCACTGAATTATCCAGATTCAGGGAATTCAAGAATCTCGCGAAATTCTGAAAACTCGCAAAAATCAAGGAACTTACATATTTCAATAAATTGTTGGAATGTAAGTGATTTACGAAATTCATAAAATTTCTGGAATTCACAGAACTGAAATAAATCAAGGCCTTTAAGCGAAACAAGGATTTCAAGGAATTCACGGGATTTAAGTATTCGTGGAATTCAGCGAATTTACAGAATTTAAGCAATTCAAGGGATTCATGAAATTAATGGAGTTAATGGAATTCATGAAATTCATGTAATTCAAGGAATTCATGAAATTCAAGGAATTAAAAGATTAGAAGCAATTCAAGGAATTGGAGGTATCAACTGAATTCCAGGCATTTAAAGAACTCAATAAATTCACGAAATTCTTGGAATTTATGGTATTCATGGAATTAATCAAATTCATAGAATTCATTAAATTCACGGAATTCGTGAATTTATAGAAATCATAAATATGACATTTATTTCAATTAAAATTTTTAATTCGATTTCATCGCACTTAAAATCTGAAAATATTTTGTTGAATGAACATTTTTAATAAAATTTAGTCAAATCTCAAATTTCAATACAATTTAGTTAAACTACATTTTTTCTACAATTTAGTTCTATTTAAAACCTAAATAAAATTTAGGCATATTTAAAATTTAAATACAATTATGTTAAATTTTTAATTTAGCTCAATTCAAAAATTTCATAAAATTTTGTTGCTTTCAAAATGTAAACAATAATTTAGTCAAATTAGAATTTCAAATAAAATGTGGGTTTCGTTAAAATTTGAATAAAATGTTGTTGAATTTAAAATTGGTATAGCATTAAATTAAATTTGAAATAATATTTCTTTACAAGAAACCAGGGAGTGAATATTGCAATAATTGCAATTTGAGTAATAAAGCGAGGATCATTTAAATCATTAAAGTAAAGTGCCCTTTGAAAAAATTACTCAAGTTTTCTTTTATCATAAGGCATAAATAGCTAAAGTGAAAATAATTATTTTTTAGCTCATTCTTAGGTATGAACGGATGTTACTTTAGATCTACCAAAAGTAAAATTTTATGGTATTTTGTCAAATGACTTTCATTATTTTTTCAGTCTATTTTGAGAAATAGAAAACATTTGCTTATAGGGAATTTAATTAATTGAATATAAGCATTCGCGTTTTTCAAAAATAGTAACATTGACCATGAGTGAAAAATCATTTTTTATGCGCATGCAATAAGCTATAGGAGAAAAGCTTTTATAAAAAGTAGTTACATCGTTGTAAATAATGATTGTTTATAGAAAAAGACATTCGTGTGAGTTATTCAACTTTATGTAATAATGTTTATAAACATTTCACATACGAATATTACCCCAACTTGGCAAGAGTCGTTTTTATTTCAATTTAAAAACAATAAAGCATGTTACGAGATGTAGGATCAGAAGCTAATTTTTTAAATGCATTAAAACTCCCTTGATTTTAAATTAACATTTTTCAGTTGTATTTCAAGTTTAAAAATATTAACTGTTTAAAAAAGAGTAAAGTTTTCAAAGTAACAGTTCTAAAATTTTTGGTTTATCAACGTTTTAACTTAAACAATTATTTTAAATGGAAATACTGTTCAAAATATTAGAGGAGAAAGAAAAATATCTTGATTAAAAATTAGAAAGCTATGCGTAATTTTTTTTAAACCATTACATTTTCTGATATTATAGGTTTAAAATTAAAATGAGAAATTTTCATAATAAATATTCATTTTAATTATATGTTTCCAGACGGCAATTTTGACTTGTCATGTTTGATTATAATTTTTAAGTACTGGGTAATTGACTAATGCTTAATGAACTGCAGTTAGAAAAAAGGTACAAAAAATATGAAAGAGCGAAATTTAATTGCGGTTTTTAATAACATCATTTGGGAAGAAGCACACATTTTTTTATAGAATAAGTCTAACAAGGCGTGTCATAAAGTAAATTTTTAATTTTGTTTATTCTAAGTTCTGTTAAAATCATAAATTTCTATCAGAATTTTTTTTCAATTAATGCAAAAGTAAACATTTCAAATGCTTTTTCTGGATGAAAAACTTCGGATTATCATCATGACTGTTGTTATTTTCCTCAAAACAGCATTCTTTGTTGATGAATTCATTTATAATGCATGAAAGAAAGCATTTATAACATATGTATTTGCAAAACTGAAAAACGATTTCCAAAAAATTTTAATATGGAAATAGCGAAACAAGTAAGATGCAAAAGAAGTAGGAAACCAACGTTACCAGCTAAAACGTTTCAGTATGTAAAATTAGTTTATAATTGTATTGATTCCGAAGAACCGATACTTCAAAAAGTTGTATCTTGATCCAAGTACCGATCTGAATGTAAAAGTGTCGATACCTAAGAATCGATGTCAGAGTATTGACTTTTTCGATATAAACACGACAGTCCAAACGTGATAGGTATTAACAAAAAAGATTAATGTGTATACAAATATAATCCTGCTCTTCATTTGAATTGATATAAACTAGCTATTGGAAACGAGGCTATTGGATAATATAGTGAATTCCATATACAATAGTGTATAGTACAGATGATCTCCAGTTATAAAATGTTAACAATTTATGTTATCATGAGTGATATAGTCCATTCGGTCCCATAGTTTTGAAAACCACTAAAATACGATTTGCCAGGAAATTCCCCGCTCATGTTTACTAAACAGAAACCTGAGTTGGGAAAACCTTCCAGGTTAAATAGTTTTTAATGGAATTTTGACGACCTCGCTTTCCTTTCTGAGTCACAGAGTTTACAAGGGGAAAGAGTGAGTCGTAAACTTACACCTAGCGACAGCTGCGTGGGAAGGTTTCCCCAGACCGGCAGGCACGAGTGACCCGCAGCTGTCTCTCTCTCTCTCTCTCAAACCCGTACTCTCCCTCTTTCTCCTTTTCTCCCCGGAAATTCGCCAGCGACAGCCAACTCTGTATTTGAAACGTAATTGAATTTAAATGTTTCGGGTGAGTTATTAATTCGGTAAAATTCGGTCGACATTTTAATTAACGCGCGCGCATAGATTATAATTCATTTTCATTTTTATCCTAGACTTTCGATTTTCCTTTAATTTTATCCTGATATTTCAGAATTTCATATTTTAATTTCTACCTTTTGTATATATTATTTTGTCGCCTCGTTATTTTGTTTTTACTTGACATTTGTATTTTAAATTTTAGCTATCAATTTTATTTTGCATTTATTTTATCATCATTTTTCACGACGAGCTGAAACGCTACGACGCGTTTCAAAATGTGTGGACGTTGCGCGCGACAAATTGTTAAGAAAAGGGGATGGCGAGGCGTCCGGAACGCCTCTCCATCCTCCACGAAATTCGCCGAGAGCACCGCGCCAATCGGCGAGTGATAGACTCTCGGCCCGACGCACAGTGGGGAAAAAGTACCTTTTTTGGACAAAAATCGACCGACAGTGCAATTATTAACGGATTTTGATGTTTTTTCTTTAGAAATGACCGTAAGGCTTCCAGTTATAACAAGTAACAGCGGACAATTCAATTCGACTTAACGCAAATTTTTTATTGAACAACGAAGTTACAACATTTTGTTGCTAAACTTTTCCGTGATAACATTTTTTCAAAGACGTTCAGATTCATTAAACAAAGTATCACAGATAATGATGTGCGCATACAATAAGTTAGAAATTCATAATAATTGCAAATTATTTAAACAATTTTTATAAACAAATTCACATTTTGACCATTTTTTCATGAATAGCTCTGACTTTTTTTGCGGAATCAATGCAAAATGACTTGCAAAAGACCCTTTGCTGACATATTTTTAATAGTGACAGACGCTGGTAATCATTTTTTTTTAATTTATGAACAAATGCACATTTTCACCATTTTTTTAATAGGCTAGATTCTTTTGCAGAATGAACTGAAAATGTCTTGGCAAAGACTGCTTGCAAATAAATCTTTCTTGAATTAAAATAAAACAAATTAAGCAAACAAAATCAGGAAATACTTGAAGTTGCTGCAGCCACAAACAAATTGTTTTTGGTATCAACTATACCTAAAAACAGTTAAATGTAGCAGGAGCAAGTTCAAGTCTTTGTTGATTTGTTTTTCTGCATTTGATTTATTTCGCTTCATAGAAGACGTTCACGAATAGACTGCGTGTTTCTACGGAGATATTGAGGAAATCCTTCGAAGTATTTTTTATCATGGAATACAGAATAAAAAATCGGGACTTACGTTACATCATTTGGAATAGCGATCCACAATCAAAATGTAACAAAGTAGATTTTTGTTATTATTATTATTATTACACTATTAAGCCATTTCCCTTTCGGGGTAGGCGTGACTCACTCGGTAGGGGAAAGGAGTAGTGGGTGGAAGGGATAGAGATTTTTCAGATTGATCCAGAATTCTTGTGCTATTTAAGTAAATAACACGTTCATTCCGCAACACTACTCCGACCCAGGTTGCTGATCAATCTCTCTAGCAATCACCCCAAGCGAAAAACCTCACGCAGTCGTTATGTAAGGTTCCCCACTTGGGTCCATTAGTGTCCAAGGTCTTTTGTTTCAGGCGTTATTCATTCTACTGGTACTCTTTTTACTAACTATTTGCCGCCATACTTTCCTGTCCTGGCATACTTCTCTAGCTTCTTTTATGTCCATGCATTTTTTCATGCAGGCTCAGGTGTTAATTTTCGATAATATTAATGCTACGTCTTCTCTTAATGAAATTCAGTTAATGGTTATATGAAAAAAATTGGTCGACTCTTTTATGCCTTTGTATAATAGAAAATGGAAAAGTGTCTGTAGGAAAAAAGCATTGTTTGTTCAAAATCATGCTGCATTCTTAGAAGCAGAGTTCAAGGTACCTTTTCCTTGCCTACCTATCCAAACAAAAGGTTTGACTAATGTTCTAAAGAGAGGAAGACCACGACTATCATTTAAAGATGGATCCGAAAAGACGAAGAAAAGGCGCGTCCAAGAACTCGCTTCCAATTATAACAAGGAAGAATTATCCAAAGCACTTTCATTGATTAAAAATGGGTCTGATAGCGAATCTGGGACGCAGTTTTGTAAGGAAGATGATGACGAGAATAAATTGCAAAGAATCTTATAGATGTACGTGGATTTAGGTCTCTCGAAGAGGAAATACGAAAATATAACAAAGTGCAATAAAGAAATAACTAGCAATGATTCATACCCGCCGTATTTAAAGATCTCCGAAGCGAAAAAAGCTTGTTATCCAGGAAACGGTGAGATGCAAATGGAAAAAGATGGTCTCGCTAATCGTTTTGGTAAAAAATTAGGGCTCTTTGGAAAATGGGGTATGCACGTTGCTTCTGCGCATCAGATGACACGGCAAAAGTGGTCAAAGAAGAGTGATGATGTGGATGCAAACGATGAATCTTACAACAGTGATTTTGAGAGTGAAGAATACATCAGCTATCACAACAGCCTATTCACGGATAAATCTTTCTTTTTGATTTCCTTCATCCCTCTTCAATTAAAAGCAGATGATGATATTATTTGGACGAACACCTTCATCTGTCAATTTCTGTGGGACAATTAAATTTAATTTCCTTAAAGAAACTGATTATCTTGTAAAGAAAGAGTACAACTATCACATAAAGCTGCTGGAAAAAGTTCGCACCTATTTCATTGGTGTCAGTGGCATGAGTTTTGATAACAGCTTTGAGTTGAAGTGTATGATGATTGTAGGAAAGGTATGTAATATTCTAACTGGACAGAAAGCATCTTCTCGCTGAAAAATTTGTGAAGTTGGATCAAAACATGTTAACAACTTACCATTAAGATCCAAACTGGGCTTAACAGTTGATATGGTGAAGCAGTGTTATGGAACAACAAATACCGGAATTCAGAAGAGTCGCAAGAGGGAAACAATAAGATCTTAAGAAAGGTTAGAGCTAAGAACAACAGGATATCTGACAGACAAATGACGAACCTAGATGTCCTTCAACATCTTCTGCTCCATTCTAACCCTTTGATAAGCAGTTATAGAGAACCAGAATCCAGGAAGATGAAACCTCTGTCAGAAATGGCTGAAAGCATGACAATCTCCAAGGAGTGAACTGGATTTTTACTTACTGTAGCACGAATGGCTACCTAAAAATGGCCGTTTTCAGGTCCACATAAGTCAAAAATTGCTGAGAGTATCACAATCTCCAATCAGTGAGCTCGCTTTTCACTCAATGAAGCACGAATGGCTATAAACAATATGATAGCAAGGATTCCTTTGCAAAACATTTCAAATTTATTCCGGAAAAAAATCAAGCCCATACATGAAAAAATGGTAAAAATGTGCAATTGTTTATAAAAATTATTTAAATAATTATCAGTTTGTGTCACTATTAAAAATATAATAGCAAAAAGTCTTTTGCAAGTCATTTCGAATTGATTCCACAAAAAAAAATCAAGCCTATTCATGAAAAAATGGTCCAAATGTGCATTTGTTTATAAAAATTGTTTAAATAATTGGCAAATATTTTCTATTCTTAACTTATTGTAAGCGCACATCATTATCTGTGACACTTTATACAAAAGCTATGGGTTAAAATTAGCTAATCATTGCGAATCACGAAAAAATTACTTTTGTGAATTAATTTGTTTATAACATTATTAACCATTTTTGTAGTTAAATACAAAATTTACGTTAAGTCGAATTAAAATATCCGCGGTTACTTGTTATAACTGGAAGCCTTACGGTCATTAAAAAAAATCAAAATCTGTTAAGAATTGCACTGTCGGTCGATTTTTGTCCAAAAAAGGTGCTTTTTTCCCACTGTGCGACGGCGTTAAAAGCCGGTGCATCCGACCGAACGAGTAGTATCGCACTGACAACCGTCCAGGACTAACCATCCTACGACCGTCACGGTACCTGTACCATTTTTTAGCCTTGAGTAAATCAAATTAAATCAATTACAGTCTCTTTTTACTCTCCTTTTCTCTTTCTCTCTAGTGGCGATCTGCTATCTGTAGCCCGTCTAGCTCTTACTCTCTCTCGCTCTCATTCTCTTCACTTCTCTCGCTAACATCTCATCATTATATCATCTCTCTCACTCATTTTCAGGGGCCGTTAAGCTTATAATAGCTCCATCATCCCTGATATCTTCCATTTCACTCTCTCTCTCTCTCTCTCTGTCTCTCTCTTTCAGGGGCCGGTAAGCCTTCAAAAGCTTCGTTCTCCCCGACATCTTTCCTCTCTCTCTCTCCTTCAGGAGCCGGTAAGCTTGCAACACCTCCGTGTTCTCCGCCATCTTTCTTTCTCACTTCTTTAGAGGCCGGTAGATTTGGAACAGCTCCGACAACGTCGCACTCTTTCTCTCTCTTTTCATCACCCTAATCCGATCCTATCCTATGCCTGGAAAAGGGAAAAAACCCTCCCGTCCCAGTGGCTCTACCCGTATCCACCGCCAACAGCGGGCATCGGTTTTGATCAGAACCGGCCCTGCCCGTCTTTCCAGTAGGATAACCGGACGCCGCTCTACCGAGCCTTCTTCGCACTGCTTCGCCTGAGTCATCACAGCCGACTACTGAATCACAGATCACCTCAAGACTCAAATTTCAAATACGTTACAAAACAAGGACGCACTCCGGCTGTTCAAAAATTTGAGGTTTAAAATCAAATGTAGTTTCCTAAAAGAAGAAATACATAAATAATTATTTTATTCACTATTTGCTTCGTAACGAAAAATCAGATTTGATTAAGGATATGTGATACTTAGAACATTATCCATTTTACCAGACCTTTTTTTCTAGAATAGTGAATAGTTTGTCTTAAAAATTTGGGAAATGATAGCGAACATGCTAACAGACGTTCCTGAACACTTTTTGTGGGTTAGTTCAAAAAAATTTAATTTTGAAAAATTTGATTGAATTTCATGGCGCTTAGGAATTAGTATCCATATTATCAGTGTTACATTCTCATTTCTTTTTTCCTTAATTAATAAATGTTTTGTGTTCAAAATCTGAGAAATGATAGCAAACATGCCAACGGACGTCTCTGCACAAGTGTTTGTGGGTTAATCCAAAAAGAAATTTTGATTTTGCTCAAAACGTATGTCTTTTTCGAGGTTATGTGTGTTACAATTCTCTCCTATAATTATTCTAGAGTTCATACAGACAGCATTGGTACGACAGAGAACTACATTATCGGAATGGCAGAGAGCTGAAAAATGACCCTAACCTGAAAACAATGCACATCTATAAAATTTGTATATAGTACAATAAAATTTTTTTGGTTATTATCCCTCAAAAAAAAGTCCAGGGACGTTCGTAATGATCTTTCATAGCATCACCGAATTTCAGTTTTAAAAATGTTCATTTTTTTGAAAACAGAAGCCGGGGGAACTCTACCCGATTGGTCATACGGCGAAGTATCACATGCCCTTAACGAATGAGCGCCCGACTTCTCTTAATTACAATTTCTATTAGATAAAGAAAGAATGAACGCTGACAGCAAGTCACAGAAATAAAGGAATCGAAGAGGTCGATACAAATGTAAAAAGTATCGATACCTCTACGCATCAAACTTCCAAATATCGGTATCGAGAATTAAATATCGAGTCTGGTGGTACCACTTGACGATACTAGGTAATGCTTGTATGCAAGGAACGCTGAGGAACCGTCAATTTAACTTTTGAAACGTTAATAGATGGTAACATAAATTTGATAAAGGTTTTTGTTTTATTAAACCTTTATAACTTTCCTCTCCCTCCTGACCTGCCATAGTTCTGACAGATTAAAGACTAATTGGGGAGTAACCCGCTCATTCCTAAGCAAGCCATTCATATATAGGAACCTATGAATACCAATGCACTCGCTATAACTAATTAGAACCAAATTGGAAATAAGGAGTTGTGAGTGATTAATCGAAACATCAATCGGAGGTGCATTAATTTTTTTCGCACAATCTTTGAATGTATGGGAAACCCGTTTTCATTCGAGAATTCATACAATGAGTTTGAGGAGTCTTTTGGGCTAATTGAACCTCTTATTGACATTCGGAGATCTTGATAAAGAAAATTCTAGCATCTTAGGAATATAGAAAATTCCCAAAATGGGGCTACGAATTCTCCAGTTTAAGACCAAAAAGAGCTAAAAGGTAGATATTTGTGTTGAAGCTTGAAATAAATAAGCATCCATGGATAAGGCCTACGCTTTATTTCCAATTAAAGTAAATTATTAGGAAAGTGATACAAAATTCTGGGAAGTAAATTTTGCACTGAAGTTTGCACAGAATAAAGTTCCACTTCTAAAGTCTTTATAATTTAGGAGCCTCAGCCTTTCTTTTCAGGAAGGGAACTATTTAGAATTTTGCCCACGAATGGCAGATTCTACGTGGTTTATCAATTACTCCATAATCTCAAGATTTGTAAGTTAAAAAATCTAAACTGGATTCTCGCTTCTGGAGATTTCATAGACGTAATTTTGGACATTGGAGTTAGGGATAATTATATTTTTAAAGAAGTTTTGGTAGACAATTATTTCAAAATCAAAGGGCTTAAATTAGAAAAATGAGAAGTACGGTTTAATTTAGATTGGGAACCACAAGTTGTCAGCAAAATTTCTTTTTTTTTTTTAGTTATTCACAAGAAAGTATTAAGTTTCAGGTTTTTCGTCCTTCCAGGATTCATACCGACGTGCACACTCGGTGTTGTCTTCCTGAATAGGATACACTAAACTGCTAAAGAATCAAAATTCTCGTGAGCAAACCCCATGAGAGGAGAATTTGGCATATTCACATTCATTTATCAAAAGTAAAATTCTTTCACACTAAAAAAATTTGTCCTTATATCCAGGCGTCATGAGAAATGTAATTGATTCAAATAAATTAAGCGGAGTTCTTGCGATTTAAAAATAAGGAATAATCTTTCACGGCGAAAGTTAAGCCTGCAACCTTTTGACTGCACTAGCGACGTGCTACCGTCTGAGAATCAGCAAGTTGGAAAATACATTTCTCTATAAAGAACCAGGGGGGAAAACTTTAAAGTTCAAATTCGTTTTTCTCGATAAATAGGTAACAATGAAATAGAGGAGATAATTAGATTTAAGTTAATGACAAAATGTGGAAAATTATACTTCCAGGTAGGTATATATTTATTACATTTTACAATGATTACAATTTTACACGACGAAACGTATTTCATTCACCCAGAGCTTCGAAACTAAAAAAAAAATTAAAAGAAAACGACATCAAGTTTTAAAAAATCTGTATATTCTATTGAAGCACATAATATAGTATTTTTACATAAGAAGTATTTTTACTCGTATTAAGAAATTGAATATCTTAGAAGGAAGAGATCTATGCCGCAAAATTATATAATTTTTTCAGATCAGACATTCTTAGACTGCATTCAGGTGATTTCTATTTAATAAAATGTCTTTTGCCTAGCCAGAAAAATTCCGATTTTGTTGATTCTGTATTGCCAACCTTTAGTTAAGCATTTGCTTAATCGCGTTTAGTTGTTGAAAGATGATCATCAAGTCGAGTCTTTTTTGAAACAAAAATCTAACTTCTTATATCAGATTATATGATCAAACTGTAGCGTGATAGTTTTGTTGCGTGAACTTTTTTGTACTGAATTTAGTCCCAAATCGATTTTTAGTTGCTAAGCTCCTGTGTCGTACGATAGAGCATGCATTGAACCAATGTAGGTATTGGCCCGTTCAGCAGCACGTATCGTCACTCTAGCTCTTTCCACGATCAAAAGATGGAGTGGATTACGAACAGTTTTGGTTTCGAGTTTTGCTAGCCACGTGTTATAGTCAACATTCCGTGCTCCGTACCGTACTGGATGCGTTGACAATTTATAAAGTATAACAAATGAGGTACGTAGAATGTATGGATCAACTGCATCGTGCTCGTCTAGTACTGCAAGGAGTTCTTCACGGTCATCGCTATGTATTTCATAACCTGTAGGAATCTGGAGATCTTCTATGTATTTTAGATCAGTGGGATTCATCGGACCATGTTTTGGATTCGGCACAATACTGGTGCCGCTTCCATGCATTTGAAAACTTAATTCTGTAAAAATATAACAAAAAAATGTATCCAGTTTGAAAGCTGATTTGCTTTAAATATATTTTTAATGTTCACAAGATTTTAATTACATGAAAGGTAACCTCTATCTTTTCTTTTCTTTCTATCTTCTATCTTTCTATTCTATCTTCTATCCTCAAACTCTTATTAGCTCTTCCATATTGTTTTCTCTATTGACACTTCGACTATTCCACATAAATCCTAAAAGGAAAACGAACGCAAAACTGAGTATCGTAAGTACGTTTCTCGAGGAAAGAAGATTCTTAGCTCTGAAGCTCCTATCTCTAAGCTATTCAATATTCTTTTTGAATTTGTCTATATATTTTATTTTCATTTTGGCCAATAATTAAATCAAAATTGCTTTAAAGGCTCTTAAACTCAGGCTATTGTTCTAGCCATATTCTCAGTCACTCGTTTACTAAGAGGAAAACGCAAACTCTCTTAATATTCTATGAATCCTATTTAAAGGAAAAATCGGATAAATCTCTATTTACTCTAGCTGTCTTTTAGAAACACCTACTCATCAATTACATTTTTTTTCAAGTAGAACGTAGAAATATTTGGCATACTCGGAGTCGAGATTGAATTCTCTAGCTTGCTTGTACTTTTATTCTTTAAAGTAGCCGAATAATAAAAAGTTTAAGAAAAGAATAATAACAAAATAATTAAAAAGTCGACAATAAGATTTAGGACTTAGAAAATTATTAAAGCATACTGGGAAGAGAAATTCCTCGGATATGTGACAAAACGTGAGCCTAAACATGTTCAAACAAGAACATCCTTTGCAGTGCATTGGAGGGGTCTCACGGACGTGCCATCCCTGGGGTAAGTACCGCCGAGAACCACAGCAGCGCGGCAGGTTGCACGCGATGGTTTCGTGCACGGACGGCACGTCCGTGAGACTTATCCAGAGCATTGCAATGGATTTTCTTTTGCGACCAGTTTAACTGCCTTCAAGTGTCTCTAGAACGGGAAATTTTTCAGCATCCACCACTTTCCCACCTTGGAGAAACATTTTCAAACGTAGCGTGAAAAATTCCGAATTACCTTAGAATCATTAGACTTATTGCGAAGAAGAAAATATCATTTACTTTTATATGTAAATAAACATAAGAGACAAGATTTCAGAGCCTGATATAACTGTAAATAGGTTTTCAACTAAAACTTTTAATGCATGCGTAAGTTTGCAGTTGAAAAAATTAATTATCGAATCGTTTAAGAAAACACGAATTTTCAATCGAAGAAACTAATTTTTAAATAAAAAGATGAATGTTCTAACAAGAAGAATAATTTGCGAACAAAGAAGATGAATTTTTAACTAAAAAGATCATTTTTCATTAAAAAAAACTTTCTAACAGAAGTGTTCAATTTTCAACTTTAGAAACGAATTTTAAGCTAAGGAAGTAAATATTTAACCAAAAATGGACTGATTTAACTTTTACGTTAACAATGGAATTGTCAACGAAATATTTAGATTTTTATTGAAAGAAATTAAATTTAAAGTAAAAAAGACTAATTTTGAAGCATAAATTGAACAGTTAAATTTTCACTTTAAGAAATTAATCTTGAACAAAAAAAGACAATCAAATTTATAACAAAATACTAAAAATTTCAACAAAGAAATGAATTTACGAACAAGAAGACTAATTATGCTTGAAAAAAAGAATTTTTGACAAAATACATGAATTTTCAACCACATGGTTGAATTTTCAGCTAAAAAAGATGACGTTTCAATAAAAAATGCAATAGCTAGTTATTCAGTAAAAGAAGAATTATTGATCGCCCCGTCCCCCCAAAAAAGTTACAACAAATTATTTAAATTTTCAATCAAAAGCTTAATTTAAAAACTAATAATTTAACGTTAAAACCAATCATTTTCTACCGAAAAAAGATATACGAAATTTAGAAAAATCAATAAAATCATTTTAAATAAAAATTTGAAAAAATCATTTATTAAAGAAAGAATTGAACTCTTAATTGAAACAGATTAATTTGTGTACAAGGAGAATAATTTTACAACAGCAACAAAAAAAACTTTCAACCAAGATAGATGCATTTTCAAACAAGAATAATAATTTAATACGAAATTAATTTTCAGCCGAAAGCCGTAAATTTGCAAGCAAAATAAAAACAAATGTTTAACAGAATGGTTCAATTTTCAACGAAAAAATAAATAAATTTTGAACCAGAACTGATAAATTTCCAAACAAAAATGACCCTGTTAAATTTTCCGTTAAAAAATTTTGTTCCAACCCAAAACAATCAAATTTTCAACAAACTAGTTGAATCATCAATAAAAAAAATTAATTTCTAACCAAAGTTGATGGATTATCAAACAAGAAAAATTTTTTATACTAAAAAGATGAATTATCAACTGAAAAAGTTTAATTTTAAAAATAAAAAATCAATAAATTTTCAACTTTCAGAATTAATATTAAAACAATAATAGACAAGAAAATTGTGATATAATTTGCACTAAAAAGATATGCTAAAATTATGCCAGAGTAACAAATTATACTGCGCCATCTTTTCTGCTGTATCAATTTTCCAATTTTCCAGGCATATGGTTGGAACATTTTTTTGATAGGATTGATATATGAGACTTTAAAATTATGATAAAACTTCCAACAAAAAGCTTTACTAAAATTATGCAAGGGAAAAAATTATACCACGCGCTCTTTCCTGCTTTTTGGAACCCTTCAGAAAAAAATTAATAACAAATTATTGTTCATTTTTAATAAGATTATTATATAGAATAGAAAATTATGATAAAATTAGCAATAAAAATTTGTAAAACAATTATGAAAGTAAAAAAAATTACCGCACGCTCTTTCTTGCTCTTTAGGTTCATAAATTTTTTAAACATATGGTTACACCAATTTTTAATCATATTAGTATTCTAAACTGAAAAATTATGATAAAATTTGCAATAAATAGTTCAACTAAAATTATCCAAGGGGAAAAATTATACCGCGCACTCTTGCTTCCTCTTTAGAACTCCGTAAAAAAATTTAATAACAAATTTTACTTTAATTAATAAATTATCGGACGAATTATACTTACCAATAGAATTTAAAAAAGCTGCGAAGGATATAAAGAGGGTAGAAAAAGCGACCCTCATTATCCTAAAGTAAAGGAACTTGTATCTTAAAGTCTTTCCTGAGGAGCTCTGTTGAGGACGAGTAGAAAAAAATGCCGCGTTAGGCCTCTTAAACACAATCCATTATCTTTTTTTTATCAAATCATCGTAAATAAAGGAAACGCTGCAAAATTCATAAAATTCCTAGTGTCTGTGTATCTAGGTTAATCTATAGAAACACTTACAAACAGAAAAAAATTAATTTCCGGAGATGAATATTCGTTTTTAGATATTTTTGAAATTGCAAACTTTTGCTTAAAATTTAATTCTTTTTATTTAAAAAGTCTACCATTTTATTGTTGGTTGAAAATTCATTTTTTGCTAAATATTATATTTTTAACCGTGACTTAAACTATTTTATTTTAAATTGAACATGTATGGAGCTTAGTTGAAACATTAACTATTTGGTTGAAAAATTTTGTATTTATTGAAAAATTCTTCTTTTTTATAGAAAATTCATCTTGTTAGCTGAAACTTTACCCTTTGTTTTTTAAAAATGTACTTTTTCTTAAAAATTTAACTATTATTTGATTACTTATTTTCTTGGTCTCAGATTTATCATTTAAGGTAACAATTTTGTTACCACAAAAAATCTATCTATTTTATCAAAGAGTCGTATGTTTGAGTAGAGAATTCAACTACTTTGTAGAAAAGTTCTTTGACTTCAAAATGCAACAGTTTTGAACAACATAACTATTCAATTGAAAATTTATGTCTTTATTTAGAATTAATATTCTGTGATGGCAATTTAATTATTCTATTTGTCCTTAAAAATTCGTCTTTATTTGTTAAATGTTAAATTATTGATTTTAAAATGTAACTATGTTGGTTTGTAATTCCTATTTTTTAATGAGAATTTATTTTTTAACTCAAAATTAAATCATTACATTTTTATTTACAAATTTAGCTCTATCTTCTTAAAAATAATTTTCTCGGTTAAAGATTCATCATTTTTGTAAAAAATTCACTACTACAGATAATAATTTATCTATTTTGTTGAATTATTATTCTGGGAAAAAAATAATTTTTTAGACTAAAAATGTGACTATTTAATTTTGACATGGCAATAATTAAATTATTTTGGTATAAAATTATATTCTTTAATTGAAAATAGAATTCTTTTGTTAAAAATTATTCTGTTTCAAAATCAGGAATCTTAACAAATTAATTTTATCATTTTGAAACCTTTTAAAATTCTTAAAAATAATGAAAAATTTTTTTCAAAATTTTCAAAATCTGCATATTGTTTAGAATCATTTTTGAACAATTTTGGAAATCATTGAACCTATTTTTAAATACTTTAAAATATTTTCTTGAAATTAATTTATTAGAATACAAGAATTAATAAATTCTTGTATGGTTGAAAAGATTAAAAAATCATTCAAAAACTGAGAAATTTTTAAATTTATTTTATATATAGATCTTGCAAAATATATAAAAGAAAGAAGCCTCTTAAAAATTAAAAAAAAAAGTTTAAACCATTTTTAAGCTATGAAAAAACAATCTAAAAACTGTCGAGAAGAGAAATTTTTCTTGGAATTAAAAATTCTTTCAAAATAAAAACTTCTCTTTTATTTATTAGGTTTAGAATGATTCATAGATAAACTTTATTATTGAATGAAATTACTTCTTTGGCAGTTATGATTCACAAGATTGGTGGTAAAATTTTAGATTTTTGTAATTTTCTTTGATTGCGAGTTCAAAATAAAAAATACTGGGGAAAAAATGACGAATTTTATAGTTGAATTCGAATATTTTACATTCAAAAATAGCTATAATTTTAAGTTATCCTAATTTTAATTTGTTAAATTTTAACCTATTACAAATTTTCTTGTTTCGGTACGAAAAATATCAATTTCGAAAATTTAGTTTTCTAGTTTCTTCTAAGTGTGCCACGATAGGATTATAAGGCCTTAACATTCCTTCCAAGTCTAAATAAGATAATTTTGTCTCGAACATACCTATGTTCTACATATACTTTCAATTGCATTTATTTTGAACTGATAAATAATTCTGTTCTAAAACTTTTTTCGTTTCACAATATCATTTAGTTACTTAGTATTTAAAACCTGATAAGATTGCAAACTTTTATTAAATTTAGATTTAAGAAGATTTGAAGCATTTTTAATTTGAAATAATTTTTAATTATTTTTTTTAGAATATTGAAAAAGATTTCACAACATTTAGAAATATTATTTAAATTCTAAAAAAAAATACCTGTAATGTTTTAAGGTGTTTATTTATTGTTGAAAGATTTTTGAAATATTTCTTGGAAAAATTCGAAATTTTTTAAAAGCTACTTAAGATTGTCAAAATTTTTTTAAATAATTTAAAATTTGACAAGATCTCCAAAATCAATAACTACACCATTTTTTTATATTGAATTCAAACAAAATTCTAGAAGAACTTTTTATTCTATTAAAACATATTTGAAAGTTCAGAAGTTTTAAATTATTCTACAATAAGAGTACAAATTTTGAAATAGATATTTGCAATATCAGAAGTTAAAAAAAAAATTAAAAATGTAGATTTTTCGAGATTTTGAAAAATAATCTTTTTGACAATTTTGAAATTTTTCAAAAGATTTTAAGGCAACGTTTTAGTTTATAAAGATTTTTAAAAACCTTATGGGAAAAGTTGAATAGTTTTAAAATTCGTTGTAGGTGGAATTCCTTTGTTGAAAATTCATTTTTGTTTTATTTGGTAATTCATCATTTCAGTTAAAAATTCATCTTTGACTGAAAATTGAACTTTTTCTTTATCGACAATGTAACTATGTTATTTTTCTTCGAAAATCGATCTGTTTTTTGTGAAAATTTAGATTTTCTGTTCAAAATTTTTTCTTTAGATGAAAATTCAACTATTTGGTTGAAATCTCGTGCATTTTGTGGACACTTTGTCTTTTTTGTATAAAAATTAATCTAGTTAGTTGAAAATTCATCTTTTTGGTTTAAAATTCAACTACTTGATAATAATTTTTTTGTTGTTAAACCTTTTTTTTTAAGTGACAATATATTTTTAATAATTTAATAATTTTTATTTGCTTAAGCAGTTATTTTTTGATAACTAAAAAAATAAAAAGAATATAGCACATAAAATTAATTACGATTATAAAATTATTTCAGTAAAATTAATTAATATAATAAAAGTAATTGAAACATTATGTAATTATTTAAACAAATATTTATTTCTAAAAATTCAGCCAGAGATATCCCATTTTCATATTAATATCCTATGCTACTTATTCTTGAATAATAATTACTTAATTAGGATACATTTCTTCATACATTGAAGATTTTTCTATTTTTTTAAACAATTTTTATGTGCTCAAGCAATTATTTTTTGATAACTAAAAAAGTGAAGAAAACAAATAGAGCACATACAATAATTACGATTTTGAAATTATTTCGGTAAAAGTCATGAATTAATTACTATTTTTGAGTTATTTCGGTAAGAGCAATTGAAATAATAAAAGTAGTTTGAAACATTATGCAATTATTTACAGAATTATTTATTTTCAAAATTTCTAAAACTTGAGCCAAAGATGTCTACTTTTTTTAAATTGGTATACTATGCTACTTTTTGTTGACAAATTACTTGATTTTCATACATTTCTTTAAATATTGAACAAATTTTTATTTGTTAAAACAATTTTCATGCGCTTAAGCAATTATTTTTTGATAGCTAAAAAAAATGAAATAAAATATAATACACATACATTTGATTGCGATATTTAAATTATTTTGGCAAAATTCATTATTCAAACAAATTAATTTTATGTTTGGAATTAAAAAGTGGATAAAAATGCATTGCAAAATTTTTTTTTACAATAGAGGGCAAGAGAAACTTCCAAATGTTTACTCATCCGGAGAAAGAAAAACTGTAATGTTTATTTTTGAAAATTCGAGTATTAACACGTGCCACCGGGCACTTCAAACCCCCATTTAATTAACATGGGGAAATTTTGAATTTTCGAAAAATTGAACTCATCTTCCAAGTTTTTTTTTAAATTAAACGTGTAAAGTTTTCCAGGGATTTAAGAGGATTTTCAACGAAATAAAACTATACTTATAACTTGCATTTCGAGCCCCCCCACCCCCCCGCAGCGCCACAAATACGACCCAAAAATATAAAAACTACATTTTTACGTAGTATTGTTACTTTTTAGCACTTCCCATTATCTTTTGATACAAATAAGTGGTAATGAACAATATGAATATTTACCAAGACTTTTTAGACATTTTTCAATTGTTTAAACGGATGTAAATTATATAAACAATAACATATTTCCCAAAAATGTAGAAAATAATCGTATTTTCTTATTGAAATTCAATATTTTATCATATAAAAGTAGCAGGAGTAGTAAATTTTCTAAAAACATTATGTAATTATTTAAACAATTAATCATTTTTTAATTTCAAGATTTCAAAAAATTGAGCCAGAGATGTCCACTTTTTTCATAGTGGTATCCTATGCTACTTTTTGTTGAATATTTACATAAGTTTGATACATTTTTTCGAATTCTTAACAAATTTCCATTTCTTCAAACAACTTTTATTTTCTCAAGCATTTATTTTTAGTAAAAAGTAATTATGTAAACAAATTAAATTTATTTAAAGAATGAAAAAGTGCTAAATGTATTTTTTCTATACACTATACAGTCGGTAACATGATTGTATGTGTTCTATTTTATTTTATTTTCCTAGCAGTGTAGCTATATAATATAAATTAATAATAATAAATATAAATAATAGTATAAT
>NC_046661.1:129189483-129197447 GCF_010883055.1 Belonocnema kinseyi
CTTATTGACTACTTGGAAAAGGGTAAAACAATCACTGGTGAATATTATGCATCATTATTAGAGCAGCTGAAAGAAGAAATTAAAAAAAAAACGACCACATTTCGCGAGAAAAAAAATTCTCTTTCATCACGACAACGCCCGAGTTCACACATGCTTCGTTCCAATGGCTAAAATTGAAGAACTAAAATTCGAATTGGTCGAATACCCACCGTATTCACCAGATTTAGCCCCCAGTGACTTTTTCTTATTTCCACACTTGAAAAAATGGCTCGGTCGACAGAGATTTCCAGACAACGAAGACGTCATTGCCTCTGTAAGTGCTTATTTTGAGGAACTTCCGAAAACGCACTTTTCTGAAGGATTAAAAAACTTGAAAAGCGATTGACCAAGTGTATTGAGCTCCAAGGAGATTATGTTGAAAAATAAAAAAAAAATTTACACAAAAAAAATTGTTTTTATACTTCATTCTAAGGACTTATTGAACTACCCTCGTAGCAACCGTAAGTTTTAGCGTGTTTGCTTAGAATGAGGGATATCTGTGTTCTTGCAGCTTGAAAAATACCCAATCATTGGGCGTTAAATTAGGTCATTCGAGTAATAACTTATAATGGGCGAAAATAGAGAAAGGAAGTGAACAGTTCCAATAGTCATAATCATTGGCGTAATATTTACTGAAATCCGTCAGGATTATATGACTTCTTTCTAGCTCATCGTTGGATTTGGTTGGATAACCAGCACTCTGCTAGGAAAATAGGAAAGTTGCTACTGCATGTTCAACTTTGGCTTTTCTAAGCTTAGGTATGCGAATAGCTATGCAATACTTACTAAAATTATCCTGCATTGTCAAGATATGACGATTACCATTTTGGATTGTAGGCATTTTGCTTAAATTGTCAAGGGACACTTTTTTGAACAGTTCAGTAGGGGCGTCTGTTATGAGCATGGGTTCACGAGTTCTTGCTCTTACTAGCTTCTGTTCCATATAGCTTCGGCAATTAAGAAGGAAATCAATGGTTTGATTTCATGACCCGGGTCAGGAATACCTTCCCCTAATACGACTGTATGTTTTGTTCACGCCCTTGTGACCGCCAATTAAAATATCGTGGTATTCGGCTCCCATGACAAATAGATATAACAATTTTTCTGCTTCGAATGTCGGTGGAAAGCAGTTTCCACATTTTATATGGAGGTAACAATCCCAAAAAATCTCCAAAAGTAGCCATTTGACGAGATATTTTGTCATCTCGTTCTACAGTAGTAAAAAGTTGTGTCAATTCTAGCATCACATCCTTGCAGTTAACATTATCTACATGGCACTTTTTTATCGTGAAATAGTTAGTTTATTGTTGACCGTAGGTAGTTAATTGTAGTTGTCCTTTCTTGGGTGTTGTACATACACTTCTGTGCAAAAGCTTTTGATTACCTCTTTTTGATGACTGATTTAATTCTCTTAATTTTAATTATACCAGAACTAAAAAATTTTCTCTCTAAAGGATTGATTACTCTCGAAATGCTGTATAAAATGAGCCTAGGGTGAAGCCAATTTGTCTAGTTTTTTGTATATATTGCTGAAATCGTCAAATGGGAGGAATGAGGGACTATCTAAGATGATATAGCAAGAAGGAAACTATTTCGAGCGTAGAAGCAAAAAGGTACCTATCTCGAGCGCAGCGTCAAAAAGGTACCTTCCTCGCGCGAAGCAGTAAAAGGGCACCTATCGCTAGGGAAACAATAAAAAGGTACCTATTCCAAGAGTCAAACTTTCTCTCTAAATTTAAGTTGGTGACACTGAGCAAGTAGAATTAAAATGTTTAAATATTCAGTTTCCTTACTATTTTTCAAAAATAATAGTTAATTTTAAGAGAGAAGTTCAAAATATATACTGCGCTATTTGCGATGTCCCGAAAAAACTCTTGGAGTTTGCGGATCTTTGCGTCGAACTGCGTAATTTGGTATGTACTTTGTTGCAGTAAGGAATCCATTACTGCAGCCATATTGACATTTACAGATTTGTTGGGAATCGTGGTGTTGGAGTTAGCTTCCTGGAAATTGGTATTCGTGGCATGATGAAGGTTATCGTCCTTCCCAGGGTCAGCCATTTTAAATAGTAAGGAGATTCAATAGAAGTTCAATAGCAAAGGTGGACTTTTATTTTATGCTTTCTTCAAATTAGTAAATAGGAAATCCATGTAGTACAGAAAAGTGTTATATCACTTGTATTTCTGCAGTTCCTACAATTTACTTTAGACCGAGTGATTCCAGATTAGAAATAACATAGAAGCAGAAATTTGCTTCCCTGATTTTCAACCCCAATTCCCTCACTATCCACAGGGTTCAATTTCCTAAGTAAATTTGTATTTAAAAATATCAAGATAGGCTACGTTGAGACTACTCCTAATCATAAAATAGTTATGCGTATTCCAATCAAAGTCTAATTCAGTGAATCTTTCTTGAAAATCTTTGCCGTAGTTCGACCGAAGTGGGTATCCGCCATTTGGCTGGAGACGCAAGTTCAGTCAAGATAAGTGGCATTTATCTACTCTTTCCTTGGTAGAATAGGTGTGGTGTGGATGCACCACACCGAAATATTTATCTTATCTAACTGATTTGGTTTCCTATGTCGGCGCAATGTCCCTAATTTAAAATTTCGATTTATGATTCCATGATTACAGTAGCATCGCCTAATATCGTTGTTCAAAATCTCCGCAGCTGTTACAATTTCTCCACATTCTGGATGTTCGACTGAGCGTCTTGGATGATTTTCGTCTATAAAAGCAGCCGAGTAGGTATTCAAGGCGAGAGCGGGTGAATAATGGAAAAGTCCGGACTAAAATTAGGTAACCTCAACTGGACCCTCTTTTTTTATTTCACGCGTCGTGAATGGAGAAAATGATAGTGTGTGGAAATCTTTATCGCGATCAACGGAGCCAATGACATAACGGATGTCTCACAGATCTAAAAGCTTACTGAGTCGAAATAGAAAAATAATTTAAGTTAAGGGAAGGGACCATCAGATGCTCCCAAAAAAAGGCTATTTTTACGATTTTTTTCCAAGAAAACTATAAAATATATCGATATATAAGTTGTTGGGTTTGATAAATTTATTCTTAAAATACATAAAAAAAATTGATATTCATTTGATTAAATTTTGTATTATAAAAACGGTAGTTGTGAAAAACACCATAAAACTTGAATGTTTTCGTAGCTCCATCAGAACTTGAGAACGGCTTACATGAAACAAAAAAATCAAACGGTTTTAGATTCTTTATGACTACAGCTACAAACTGAAGCAAATATATTGAGTTTTATCAATAAATAAAAAAATGGTGGAAAAATCACAAAAAAAAGTGAAAAATAAGCGTTTTTTGCCGTTTTTGACTAAAAAATAATAGTAAAAATTAAAGTTAAGAAAAGATTTTGCTTTACTTTGTTACAAATCATGTGTAGAATATGTGGGTTAAATTTTATAAGAATCGGTTCACTGGTTCGCCAGATACGATGTAGCTAGTTTTTCAAAACGTTGTTTCGAGAAAAACGGGTTTATTATTTTTTTTTAACTAAAAATCATGAGAAATTCTTACCTAAACTTAATCTGCGATGACTGAACCGTACAAAAGACCTTTATACTCAAATTCTTCAATTTATTCCAGCCTGGGTTTTTTCAAAATTGCAGGGTGGACCCTTCCCTTAAGACTTTCTGGTACCATTCCTCCCTAACAAAGTTAGCCACAGTTGGTTACCATGTCTCTTTTCATTCCAGTTTATACTTTAGATTATAAAGCTTTGTTTAAATAAAACAGTCTTGACTATTGAATCTTTGAGTCTCAAGTTCCTGGACTTTGAAAATTTCCTTTGGGACCTTGGGCGTTACAAAAACGATAGCTTTCGATTCGCAAACTTCGATTTTCACTACGCCAGGTTTTTTGGAGATTTTCTCTCGTATTTTTCTTACCGCACAGTGTCTTTGTTTGTTCCAAGTGTTATCGTTTCCCGAGAGGCTAGCCATCTTTCAGGCCCTACCATAATTGGTGATAATGGTGGTCCGTACGAAAATAATGCCTGAATCAAAGTCGAATGTCTCGCTCAATAGTAAAATATGGCCAAATTAAAAAAAGCGAGCTAATTGCGGCGAGGTGCCCTGGCAATTTGATGCCCGAGTTTTTTTTCAATTTGGAGGTACACTAGCCAATTGAGATTTAAGTTTTAGTCTTGGACATTCCCTACAATAATCATTCGGAATGGAGAAAATAATCAAGGAAGTCTTCGCATTGATTTCCAATATTTTCACTAAACGTGGAAAAATTGTCAAATTAAAAATACCGAGCCAATGACGGCGAGGTGTCCCGACAATTTGATGCCCCGCTTTTTTATTTAATGAGGGCATCAAAAGAGTAGGTCCCACCGCTGCTACCATAATTTTGTCACGTACAAACAGTAATAAGATAGCAAAAATATATAATTATTAACACCCGGCTGCCTAGAAGTTAAAATGTTATCAATTTGAAATATTTCTTGTATCTTTGAATTATCTAAGCGCGAGGGGAAGGTTCCTCTAAACTTAAAAGAATGGTCTTCTTATTATTTTTTATGCCGTATTCACTTATCATCAGCCAGAGAATTTTTGTCCCTAAAATAAATCTCACCTACAAAAGATAACATGGTTGAAGTAATCTAATAATATTCCGTTTTTGAATTTGTTATGAATGATTTTTTTTCTAATTTCTTTGGTCTCACCCCCCCCCCCCTCCACTTTGTTTGAATGACCAAAAAAATGGTTTCAACCAAATTTGAGCGAAATCAGTTAATATTAATGAAACTTTTTTGTTCAAATTTTACAAAATAGCTGATCCCTAAATTTAAACAAAAATTACAATTTCTATAATTAGTAATAAAATCTCGTAAAATTTTAAGGGGAAAATTTATTTATTAGAAAGCACGTGAAAGCCATTAAAATTTTGAAAAGCTTCAAGGTGGACGCTGATTTTTTTTTCTTTAATTTATTATTTCCTTGTTTCTAGGTAACAACTTTTCTGATGTCAATTAAAATGCTATATTATACCAAAAAACATGTATATTAATGTATGAAAGTCAAAATATTTAGAACTCGTATTTTCTATGCTTTTCGTCCAAAGATTTTTAAATTTATAAGAAAAATAAATCTTATTCTGAATTTTGAAATAAAAAGATGAATTTTCAACTAAAATAATTAATAATAGACTTAAATAAATAAATGATTAAACTATTAGCTAATTTTTCAAACAAAAAGATTAATTTTCTACCAAAAAATACAATTTTTCACCAAAATATATGAATTTTAAAGAAAAAGTGAAATTTTCAATCAAGGGAGATAGATTCTGACCTAAATAGTTGAATTTTGGATTAGAAGAAAACCAATTTTCCACAGAAAATGGAATAGAAACATTTTCAGTAAAGAAAATTTACTAATTTTTATCATAACTGATGCATGTATTTTAAATAAAAAAATGATTTTTTACACAAAACAATGTATTTTGATCTGAAATAGTTGATCTTTCAACATAAAACAAAAATTTTACTAAAAAAGATAAATTGTAAACCAAAATTTAAATAATTAAATTTTAGGTTATGAAAATTAATTCTCAATCAAAAAAGACGAAATTTTAACCAAAAAATAAAATTTTTGAACCAAAAATTGACGAATTCAAATTTTCATTCAAAGATGAATGTTGAACCCAAAAAATAAATTTTTAACTAACATAATGGCGTATTCAACTGGAATATTATTTTCAGACAATTTTCTACCAAAAAAGTCGATTTTTAAAACAAATTAGGTGCATTTTTAACAAAATAAATTAATTTTTAATTAAAAAAGACAAATTGACATTCAAATTGTTACATTTTTAACTAGAAAATGTCAATTTCCAACTCAAATTCGAAACGTTAAATTTCAACCAAATAGTTGAATTTTCATCCAAAACAAATAAAATTTCAACAAAAATAGAATAGTTGAATGTTTCCTGAAAAACTTAATTCTAAACCAACAAAAAAAACGGATTTTCAGAAAAATAGTTACATTTTCTAGTAGAATAGTTACATTTTTAGGTGCATACCATAATTGATTTTAAACAAAATAGTATCATTTTTAATAATAGATGAACTTTCATTTAAAATGAATTTTAAACGCAAGATTCGAAATTTAAAAAAAAGTAAATTACAAATGAAAATTTTCAAAAACATTCATTATATAATTCGGAAATATTTCCTCTGGAAATACTACTTCTAGTCTAAAAACTACTAGAATTACTCTCAATTTCTAAAATTTGCAAGAAGGAATTTTTAAATTGTAAAAAATTTAAACTTGGATTTTTAAAACTCCTTTTTTCTAAATCAGTGTAGGTAAAGTAGAATTACTTTTCTAAATTGACCAAAACTATTAAAATAATGAAAACTTCAAGTTTGCTTAAATCAAAAGTGAATTCACGGTTTTTTATTTTAATTCCCGGTCATTTCTGGGTTCTTCCCTATCAATGAAATCCCAGGCCATTTCCGGATGATAAAACAATTCTAAAATCAACATAAACCTTTTTCCACTTAGGATATGTTTCCCAAGTTCAATTAAATTTAACTTACGACCCCAATATTATAATAAAAAAATCTCCTGTGATTTTTGTTATTGAGAAATGTTTATTTTCTTGCTTAAAAAACAATATTTCAAATAATTTTAAACACTCCAATGGGTGCGAAAATCCATTCAAAATAAATGAGGAAAAAATATTTTATCAGGAAAAGTATTGAATTATATTTCAAGAGTTATCCTGCAATTTTTTAAGAGATTTAAGCAAGAAAACCGACATTTCCTAACAACCAAAATCATTGGATATTCTCAATATTTTATTGTTGTTGTAGTAATTTTGCAAAACGAGAATATTTTTTATTGAAAACAAATGTCAAGCGCAACCTTGTCTCTGCATTTTTCAGACTTCAGTGATTTTTTAAAGTTTGATTGAAATAATATTGTCAATCAACAAATTTATGTGCATACATAACGAGCAGGAAAGGGATTATTTGAAAAGTGAATAAAGTAAATTGAAATTTATCAGATCTACATAATTTGTTTTTTTTTTTTCATTTTAAGGGCATGTGACACAGCTAAATACCTATATTACCGACTACACTTTTTCAGTTCACTGAATATTTTTTTGAACCTAAAAATTTTTTTTTGTAAATAAAATTTTGAGCTGAAACTTTGGGAAATGTATTAGAGTACAATAGAGTACGTTTCGGTACTGCATTTTCGTAGGAACTTCACTGAACATTATTTCAACTTTTTTCTAAACCTCGACATTTTTTGAACGTTCGAACTTTTTTTATACGTAAAATATCGGTTCCAAACTTCAGTGAGCTGATAAAGTGAGGTCGATAATATAGGTATTTGGCTGTGTCACATTCCCTAAAACCAGGAACTTCGAAAGCGTTACGTTGAAGGGCCCTTAAAATATAGTCGAGCCTCTCAATAGGCGCCTTCTCCTATACTCCGTTCGAACGTTACCCCCACCTTCTAGCCTTTGCTTTGAACAAGGTAATACCGAAGTATTGAGAAATAATTATAATATGTGATTATAAAATCATGTATGAAATAAGAGGAATGGATAGTATCTGTTATGGAATTATTTTTACAAATTAATAAAATTATATTTATCGTGAAAGGAAATACATATCAGTACATACTCGGGTTGTCTAAAACGCACTTTTCGAGCTATATGGCAAGACAACCCCCAAAAGTTTACGTTTTCAGAAAAGGAAAATCCGTGATATTTTAGAAATTCAAATATTTACAAAGTCTAATTTAATTAACAAGGGGAAATTTTTAATTTTGAGCCAAAAACCAAAAAACTACATTTTTACGTATTATGGTTTTGTTAAATAATTACATCATTTTGATACATTTCTTTTAATGCTTAATCAATTCATATTAGTATTATTTA
>NC_046661.1:129197547-129207177 GCF_010883055.1 Belonocnema kinseyi
ACTTATTGATGTACGACCACGCTTAAATTCATTTACCCAGTTATAAACCGTTGCTAAGACAGGGGCAGATGTGCCATGAACTGAGTCCAATTAATTTTTTATTTCATATGGAGTTAAACCCTTTAAATGAAAATGCTTGATTACCGCTCTGAACTCGTTTTTTTCCATTTTTCTTAACGAACAATTTTTTTTTTCAATTGGTTATAAAAACACGTAAACTCAGAAGATGTGAACTGTGATTGCACCATATATCTAGTCGGGAGTGGTGCTGACTGAAAACAGATGACTTGGAGCGATTCGCGCGCCATCTGTTGGTCATTCTAAGGACTTATTGAACTACCCTCGTACCTGCATGATCTAATAGTAAAGATATCAGGAATCTAAGAGATCACAAACACTCATCTGGCCAAGTCAGAAAACAAGTTTCAATGAACACTATGATCGCAAGGGCCAGCCCTCAAATGGAAAGGTAGGAGACCATGCACCTTTAATGAAGTGAGGGATTATTAATTCGATAGCAGAGCTACGAAAGTCTACGAAATAGTCGGATTCGTTGCTAACGTCAGACGAACGTCAAGGAAGAATACAAAGAAAGAATATGCCTACGAGCCTATGGAAAGATGTATGGATTCAATTAAAATTATCTCTGTGACCAGTCACAAGGCTGCCTTCTCGCCCCTACGAGACGTTGAACAGTGGGCTGGATCAGGAATGTACTATTCAAAATCACCTACACCCTACAATTCTTAACCGATTTTCAATTTTCTTTAACAGAAATAATCAGCGATAGTTGCGCAAGAGCATGTATGGATAAGGTTTTTGAATTCTTATTATTTTTTTTTACATAAACAAACAAAGAAACAAAATGAGTCATTTTTCACTTATTATTTTTTATCTGTAAATATATCATTCAGTTAATTTCGTTTTTCATGAAAATATATGTCAAAGCACCTTAGGAAAATAAATGATTAGTGGGTTTTCGAATATGATTGTTATAAATAAATTATATTAACAATAATATCAACATCATGAATTGCTTGCTTGAAAAGTATATTTGTATGTTCCATTTGCTTGATTCTATCGGAAAAATGATACTTGATCATGAAAATTTGTTTTCTGCTATAATTTTCTTATTTTATAAACAAATTATGTAAACAAATGCATAGTTTGGTCATTTCTGTGCAGAAAGTAATCGTTTTTCTTTCTTATCGCCTTCAGTTTGTATTAGCAGTAATTATTAGTGATGCAGACATGTCATGCGACATTATTTGTTTTACTTCATAAACAAATTTTATAAACAAATGCAAAATTTGTCCATTTATAGACAGGAATTATTCGTGTTTGTTACTGATCGTCCTTAAAATATAAAAGCGGTGATGTTTAGTGATAAAGACTTGTCATTCGATATTATTTGATAATTTTATGAACAAATATTATAAATAAATATGAGTTAAAAGTAGAGTGATGTTTTACGTAAATTTTGGTGAGGGTGTCTAAAATGTATTTCGTTTTAAAACTACTTTTCAATTTTTCAAGTGATTCAAAATTTACCGTCAATAGCTGTTAGTTCAGACTCTGCCGCTAGATGGATGCCGCTAGATACATTCTTACAAGAAATGTCATTTTTTGTATTATAAGTACAACAGGCTTGCAAAATTGAATTGACTTTTTGTGATCTATCTTCAACTTATTTCGGCTTCGTCATGCGCAGGTTTGTGGTTATTATTATTATATTATTAGCGACATTATTATTGTTAAAATATAATTTGTTAATTATTAATAAATATTATTTACAAAATCGACTCTTTTAAATTCTCCAAGAGAGTAATTTCCGACTTTCTTGTCGAAAATGACATTAAAGACTCAAAAAAGTTGCTAAATTATTTGCAAGCGAAATATAGTCATGATGATGATGGTTTGGAAATACTTGGAAGATACCTAAGCAGACACTTTCTTACACATTTCTATCAGAAGTGGAAGCGACCTTTTGCTATTAAAAGCAATTTTGAAATGAAGTTAAAGAAAGTGGCGTAAGTCAGATTTCTTTGTAGACTTTTTAGAGGTGAAGAGAAGCAACAAAGAGACGCAGATTGATGACCATAGAGGAAAATTATTCGGCAATCAAGATTCAAGAAGCATTTCTCCAAATATTGAGAACTACTGGAAAAACAAAAAATGCTAATGCAATTGTGTCTCTTCTAACCGATACCAGTGGTGGTGATTCATATAATGTTTTTTATAATTCCGGTAAAGAAGTAGAATGTTACTCTGCAAAAGAAGCTTAAGCTTTAATGGAAGATGCCATGTTATCTAAGTATCAATACGATGTCATTCAATTTCAGACTAAACCGCGAAATGCGTATATCTATCCTTCGTATTATGAATTTGATGAAGCAAAAAAGGAATGTTATCCATCGAAGGCGCAAGTCCGTATAACAGAAACAGAAGCTCGCATCAACCTTCAGTCTCTAATCGATCCCTCAATAACACGACATTTTAAAGACCCTAATTTAAAACTTCCTCCTAGAGACAAGAGGGGGAAAACTTGTAATTTAGATTTACTCATGAAATATGACTGCGATGAAACTTCAGATCAAGGAACGTATAATAAGATGTTTGTGGACGAAGATTCATCAGATACGTCAGTGTTTACGATATTGATGGTACCATTATGCCTGAAGGTAAGTGAAAGTTCAGCAATTGTTTGGAGCAATCCTCGATGCATACCAATAGCATTTATATTCACCAAGGAGACAAAGGAAAGGACAAAAACAGAGATTCAAGAAATCAAACGCCAAATCAAAACATTGAAGCCAACGAAGATCTTTACACCGAATGGCTTCTACTTAGTCGGAACTGACATGAAATTGAAAATAATAAAACAAACATGCGGTCTTTTGAATGTATAATGCATATAGGTTGTCGTTTAGATTTCAAAATTAGATGTGCAAGGATAGACGAGGAAAAAAACCAAAAGGACGCTGTTCATACCCGAATATGCAAGGAGTTTAAAAAAAGGACTGGTCTGATCATAGATCAGCCAAGGCATGGAACTGGTAATTCTAATTAATTGTTAGGTCTTCTCAAATTTTGTAAATGTTGACAGGTAATAGCACGAAATTTCCTCCCATGTTTTTTAACAAGTTCGCATTTGAAACAGCACAATAATACCTCAGTCTTTACCCGTGGTATTTTATGCCTTCAACAGTACACAAAATGTTGCTACATGAAGCAACGGTTATGTAGCATTTTTTACTTTCAATCGGACAGTATTCATAAGAAGCTGCAGAAGCACATAATGAAGATTTCAAGTGGTTCGGAGAATTCAACACACGAAAGTGCTCTCGATTTTCGACTAATTAAAATTTAATGCACAAGCTTCTTGTATCATCTGATCTATTAATTGCCTCTTTAAGGCAGAGAAGAGGGGCAAGAATGAAGTTGCAATGGATCCTGAAATTCTTGAAATGATTGACAAGTACAACTTGGAAGCTAATTCTTCTGAATCGTCACAAAACATCACCACTGATATAGTTTGAAGGCGATAAGAAAGGAAAACGATGAATTTCTACCCATTAATGTCCAAACAATGCATTTGTTTCTATAATTTGTTTATGGCATTAACAAATAATATCGAATCATAAATCTGTATCACTAATCATCACCACTTATATATTTTAAAGATGATCGGGAAGAAAAAACGATACTTTCTTTCTATAAGTGGCCAAACTATGCTTTTGTTTATAAAATTTGTTTACAAAAGAAACAAATGTTATCGACTCATAAGCCTGTATTATTAAAAATGTCCAATAATACAATTTGAAGGTGACAAGAAAGAAAAAAAATGGATTTCTGACCATAAATGTCCAAAGTATGCATTTGTTCACATAATTTGTTTATAAAATAAACAAATAATATCAAATGACAATTTTTTATCTTTAAAAATCACCACTTCTATATTTTAAGGACGATCCGTAACAAAAACTAATAATTTCTGTTTATGAATGGACAAATTTTGTATTTGTTTATAAAATAAACAAATAATGTCGCATGACATGTTTGCATCACTGATAATTACCACTAACACAAACTAAAGGCGATAAGAAAGAAAAGCGATTACTTTCTGCACACAAATGACCAAACTATGCATTTGTTTATAAAATAAGCAAATTATAGCAGAAAACAAATTTTCAAAATAAAATATTATTTTGTTGATAAAATTAAGCAAATGCAACTTACAGATATACTTTTCAAGCAAGCAATTCATGATGTCGGCATTATTGTTAATTGGAAATAGTTTAAGAATTGTAGGCTGTAGGTGATTTTGAATAATAAATTCCTGATGTAGCCCACTGTGCGTTGGCGGGAGTAGGGATTTAAATAAATTTATTTCTATATCTAGTCACAGAGGTGCCTTCCCATCGCTACCAGACTTTGGAAAGGGACAAGGATTTGATTATAATTATTTTTATGACCAGACACTGAGGACTCAGGGGTCCCTCCTTTCTCCTACGAGACGTTATCAAGGGTTGAAAATTTAAATAGAATTATTTCTGTAGGAAAAGCGTAGGAATTCAAATAAAATTATTTTTGTGTTCAGTTACCCTTCCCGCTTCACCGCCGCCACCAGACTTTGGAAAGAGGTGGATTTTTGACTAAAATTACACAAGCCTGAAAATAATAAGGTCATATCAGTTGTTGGAATGTAAAGGATCATTTCCGAAGTAATTTTGTACGCAGAATCCAAATCCGGGGTCAGAATTGGACCATCGCGTCAGGATTTTAAGATATTTGAGGTTATGTACCCCAAAAAATTGCGTTTTTGGCTACTTTTGATGTTGTGTACAGAAGACACAACCTTTTTGGGGATTTTTTCTTCAGTTGATTCATATAGTACTGCTCTTTATCTTTAATTTGAAAATCGTA
The DNA here is from genome assembly GCF_010883055.1 of Belonocnema kinseyi. Lineage (NCBI taxonomy): Eukaryota > Metazoa > Arthropoda > Insecta > Hymenoptera > Cynipidae > Belonocnema > Belonocnema kinseyi. Next base: position 129,202,474 of record NC_046661.1, read on the forward strand.
GAGTTCAATTACTATTTTTCTTTACCAAGTTATGCCAATTTGAAATTACGAGAAAAGTCCCATTATGTCTTGAACATTTGCTTTAAATACCACAGGCCAACATGGTTTTGTTGTTGGAAAGTGGAGAGGCATTTTCGAAATAATTTTTTACGTATAATCCGAATCCGGGGTCAAAATTGGCCCATCACGTCAGGATTTTAAGATATTTGAGGTTATGTACTCAAAAATGTCGTTTTTGGCTACATTTGAGGTTATGGACAGACGACACAACATTTTTTGGGATTCCAACAACCCCGAACATCCCCAAGTACAAATTTTCAAGAGGAAACACCCAGGAGAAGATGTCTGCCTCAAAGTATTTAAAGAAAATGCTCAAGACATAATGGGCCATATCTCGTAATTCCAAATTGGCGTAACTTGGTAAAGAAAATTGCCAATTGAACACTATGTTTCTCAAATTGAAGAAAAAGAGCAGTCCTATATGATGCAACTAAAGAAAAAATCCCAAAAAATGTTGTGTCTTCTGTACATAACCTCAAAAATTGGCCTATTTTACTCCTGTGTTCACTAACAGGGGTCCCTCCTTACCTCCATGAGATGTTGGAAAGGGGTAAAAATTTGAGAAGAACTATTTTTGTTACCATTTAAAAATTAATCTCGCTCAATAAAAATGAGATTATTTGTCATGAAATTGACGTTTTGGCTTAAAGATTCATATTTTTCTCGAATATTTGATCATGTCATTACAAATTGAAATATTTGGCTGAAATTTAACTTTCTCCGTGAAAAATCATATTTTTAGGGTAAAAATTAAATTACTCTGCAGATAATTCATCTTTTGTTTAAAAAATTAGACAATTTGGTTAAAAGTTTGTGCAATTTTCGGTAAAATCGTTTTCGTTGGTAGAACATTTTTTTTGTGGTGAAATGTCATCTATTTGGCCAAAATCAGAATTGGTTGGAGTGTAATACCGAAAATCCAAGTTTACGGTTCAGCAAAGGAGATGGAAGGGTTGAGATAGGAGGTGAAAGAATGTGTGTACCTATGTTTTCTGTTTTAAAGAAGATAGGGATTGAACGATCATACAAACGAGCGAGTTAGGAGAGAAGATATAGAGATGAACCATATTTGGAGGTAGGGAAGAAAGTTGTTTGCAGATGATTTTTAAAGGAGAATAAAATTAATAGATTTTATGCTTTCACAATGATTCATTTTGATAAAAAGAGATATTTCGGGTTGAGCTAGAGCTAATTGCGTGAAATGTTTTAACCTGACTTTACTCTTATGTTCCTTAATACGTTGGCTCACATCTCTCCCGATTTCTCCAATATAGACTTTGCCATATGAACAAGGGTTTTTATATACTCCTGGATCACTGACTGGTGCCTTTTTATCTTGAGGGTTATTTAGCAGTTGTTCTAATTTCGCAGGTGGTTTAAATATGGTTTGGATGTTGTGTTTGTTGAGAATTCTTCCTATTTGTTCTGTGGCACCTTGGATGTAGGGTAGGGTGGAGGTCATTTTTCTCTCTCTTTCTTTCGTAGGTTGTGTTAAATTGCTTTTTTGCGTGTGTTTTCTTATTGCTTTATCAATTTGTTTGTTTGCGTAATCGCTTTGCATTAGGATTTGTTTAACGTTTTGTAATTCCTTTTGTAAGTTATCTTTATCTATTATGGAGACAGCTCTGTATACAAGTGAGTTGATGACTGATTGTTTTTGAGATGCGTGATGGTGGAAGGAGCATGTAGGTATTCTGTAAACTTCATGTCCTAATGTGTTATCAGATTTTTTGTAAACTAATACGTCCAAGAAGGCAATTTTCCGTTTTGTTCTATTTCCATGGTGAACTAGATATTAGAATGTAATTGATTGATAAAATCGAAAAACTTATTCAGTTCATCTTGTCCATGTCGCCAGATGACAAATGTGTCATCAACGTAACGAAACTTAACGGAAATATGGAGTGGAAGAAAAGTCAAGAGGCTTATAAGATACAGGAGAGGCATCTAAATTGGATACTTATGTTGGCAAGGAATTCTTCTAATCATATTGTTAGAAGAGAGACGGAAAGAGCGAGTCTAGGTTAAGTATTATAACAGAGATTCTGGTGTGTCAGAGCAAGGAGAAATTTTTGTAAGAGGGGAGAGTGAGGTTGTTATGGAGTGTTGGTTGGAAAAGGAGTAAAAGAGAGGGAACGGGAAGATGTAGGTTGAAAAGGAAAGGTATTTCAGAAGGAATGGAACATAGATGGATGAGTTGAGAAGGATGCATCAGGAGAGAAGAAAGATGTATGAGGTGGTCAAAAAGTATGGCTTGGAGAGTGAGAAAGCAACATGGGAGAAGACAATAAGAGTGTCAAGTATTAATGGGAACTATGGGTGTATTATGCTGAAGAAGAGAGGACAATTATTGTGTGAACTAGTGATAAAGGAAGTCAGGAACATACAGGTGGGATAAGACGTAATTGTAGGGAAGGTTTTAATAGGTTCTGGCTTCCTAGAAGAAAGATAATGTGTGAATTGTGCTGGACGGAGTAAAATACTGGTAACATGAATGCAAGGGTGTGGAAAGGAGTAAGATAATAAAGTTATTCATGCATGAAAGAGACGAGAAAAGGGTGATAGTATTAGTGAAGGGTTGCCGGATAAGATGGAGAAGAAGAAAAGGGGAAAGGAACAGGAATGGAGAAGGGAAGTTTATAAAAAGAAGAGAAAGAAGATATAGGTTCGCCGTTCACTTTTTAAATAGTTGATAAGTATTAGATCTTAACGTCGGAGGTTGTGTTTGGCAATATAATGCAAGGCGGACAAGTAAAGATAAGCATGCCAGTACAATCATAAATATAAAGAAGAAAACTTTATCTAAATATTTTCTTTTCTAAATTAATTTTTTTCTACCTGAGAATAATTTGCTGTAACTGTATATTTGTCTGTTCGATCTTTATGGATATTCTTATTTTTTATTGAAAAGTAAGCTGTTTTTTTAACGATTTGCTATCACGCTTTTAAAAATGCCCTTTAATCTAAAGTAAAATTAATCAATAACCTAAAACTCCACGATACAGCATTTCGATACAACCTTTTTTTTTAAGACAATTTGATCAATTTGAAACTCACGCACGCTAAGAAGCTATCATAATCATGTGATAGAAAAAGTCACGAGACAAAAAGTACTTGAAAAGCGAGCAGGGACGTATAGGAGCTTCGATGTGGACAGAGTGAATACATAAATGCAGTTGTAGATTATTACAGTTAACTTGAATTTATTTTGTTTATTTACTATAAAAAGAAGTCTCACTATGTACGAGCTACTACTTGAAGCAATAATTAACAATTCATTTGTATGACCTTCTAACTTAAAACCATTTGGTCCTACTAATTCAAGTAGTAAGAACTACCTTAAAATGATTATTTACCATTAGAAGCTTTCGTGCTAACAATCTTAGTATTAAGTACACCTTCAGTACCAACTGAAAACAGTAGTGTCTCCAACCATTTAAGTAAGTACAAGGGGCATATATTACGGTGTAAATTAATCTTACTACTTTATTACTTAACTAATCAACGGTACCCTACGACGTTTGGTTCCCGTTCTATATTAGCGTTTCATTTAAAAGCCTATTTGCTAATGGATAGTAACCAAAATATATTTCTCTAAATAATTTTCTCCATTAATTAATTTAATTAAACAATTTTTAAATTTCTCTGTACGTTGCACAGTAGTTGATCACATGTAACAAATTATTTTTTGTTATCTCGGTTGTTTCGAGAACGTCTTAATGAGGGTAGCAGGTTCTTCCTTCTAGATGACGAGGGCGTTTCCGCAGCTTCCGGAGAAGTAGAACGACCAGGAGAACTAGTGCTTTGTCTCCGGAGTAAATGACCAGGTCGACAAATCGGAAGGTCGACCACTGGGGGACTAAAACGAGGACCAGGACTAGTACCGCTACTAGAACTAGAAGTTAACCTCTGGGATAAACAAGGAAGACAGTGTGGATCTGATCTATCTAAACTCGGTAGTGAGTCTAATTGTGACGCGGATGGAACATCTGTTATTAGTGGGAGTAAAGAGCCGTCAATACTACGGCGGTATGACAACCCAGAAGCATTTTCAATGAGCCATTGAGGTCGTCGTGCATCTCGTTTCTCCGCCATCAAAAGCAAATAGGCACATTGACAGATCCATACCCCTGTCCCTTCCTGTATAGAAAATTTAACAAGAAATGTTAGCCACTGATCTCCATTAACGGGATGAGCCTCATACAGTTGTTTAGGGTTTTGACGGTCCATTCTTGTCTTAACTTTAAGTACAACAATTTCCCCATGAAGCGAGTAATAACGAATACCACCATATTCCTTATCGCCCACATGAACTCCAATGAGCCATTCTTGGTATATTAATTCTCTTCCTATAGGAATAACGAGATCTGGTATATAGCTTAGATCAGCTTGAGGTGGAAAGACTACAGGTAGACTCACAGGTTCCGAAGTTCACTCATTTTGAATTTCAGAAGAAGCTGCCTCATATGCAGCTTGACGTTCTGCTCGTCTTTTTGCACGTCCTGGGGCACCCTCAATATGTTTTTGATATGATTGTGAACTTACGAGGGTGGATTGATAAGTTTCCGGCCTGACCAAGAAAAACAACGTTTTTAAGAATTTTTTTTTTTTATTTCTCAACATAATCTCCTACAAGGCTGATAC
>NC_046661.1:129207277-129216459 GCF_010883055.1 Belonocnema kinseyi
AGCTATCTAAGGATGGTACTATAGAACGCCACCTCAAGGTAGGCCTAGTGGCGCCATCTCTTGGTCAGGCCGGAAACTTATCAATCCACCCTCGTAGTTCTGTAAAAATAAAAAATAAATGTACAAGCAGTTTTTTGTCCAAACAAAGGCAGTTTTTAATTCACTTAACCTAAACCAAAAGGTTTTTAGGTTTTAGTTGTGAAAAAATTCCTCTTTGGCTCTGCTGGGATAAGAGGCGGAAAAAGAATGAGTTTTCAATAAAAAATCTCATAGTTGATATTTCGACCAAAAAAAGACTTTATTTTTAAATAGAAAGAAATATTATTTAACTAAAAAAACGTTCCTGTTTGATCAATTCCTTAAATCCTCAACTGAAAAGATTTCTTGGAAAATTTTAATTCTTAACGCCTGGGAAAATAATGCGTCTATTTCGAAAGAGGATTCTTCTTACAATCTCTCTAGTAGCTTAAGGGATAATGCACCCGACCGGCAATCAGAAGTTGTGTGATTTGATTCCCAGCGGAGCGAAGGTACCAAAATTCTACTACAAAAAATTTGAACATAATAAGTTAATTTTTAACAAAATTGTTAAATTTCCACCCGCCAAGAATAATTTTTTACCCGAAAAGATGAATTTTCAGTTAAGGAGATACATTTTAAAATGAATAGCTAACAATTACATAAACTTTGGATTAAATATTTCAATTTTTAAACTAAAGGAGATTAATTTATATTCGAACATCAATTGATAAACCATCAATCAAAAAATTAACTAACACTAACAAAAACTAATTTTCTACTAAATTGTTCATTTCTCACTGAATAGCTCAATTTTTAACCCGAAAATATGCATTAAAAGAAGTTTAATTAAAAAAAGGACAAATTTTCAACAAAGAGATAAATTTACAACTACAATTATGAGTCTACAAAAACTAAACTTTTGTAATAAATTAGTTTAACTTTTATATTTATTTTCAATTTCGAATAAGGAACTGTTTTATCAAACCGAATAAGACAATATTTATAAAAAGAGCTTGAATCCGCGACTAGAACGGATTTATTTTTAACCAAAAATGGAATAGGTAAATTTTTGTTTAAAAAATTTAATTATAAAAAAAAATGATTTCTACTAAAAAGTTTAATTTTTAGTCAAATAGTTTAATGTCACACTAAATTGTTGAAATTTGTTAAATTCGTAGGTGAATTTTCAACCCGAAAATACACATTTAAAAACAAACTTTTGAATCTTCAACTGAAAAAATTAGTTTTTAATAAAGTGGTACAACTTTATATATTTTCTATTAAACTGTTGAATGAAACTACACTAAAAACATGAATTAAAAAAAATCCTTTTACTCTAAAGCAAAGAATGGAACAATTGTGAAAACAAAATCTGACGCGGGGTACCGTGCGTGTATTGCGTATAACGCATAACATCATCTCAAGACCTGTTACATCACAGATCGTTGCAAAACGAGGAATCTGACTTTTGAAGATCGAAATGTATGTTATAGTCACCCATAAGACAAGTTAGAAAAAAACTTAACTTTCTGAAAATAAAATCCAGATTTGATTCCCAATGGAGTGAAGATGGAGTAGGATCTTTCTTTCAAGAAATAATTTTAATTAAAAAATATTATTTTCCATTTAGTCTTATTAGGACTTTAAGTATTTTCTGTTATTGAAGATTCTTAACTTGATCGATATTGTGTAGATTTTCTGCTTTCAAGGGTTGGAGGGTTGATCTACTGTCGGTAATGTACAATCTCTGATGATATAGCAGATAAATTTAGAAATTTAAAAATAATTACTTGTACCATTAACACCTAGCTAAAAATTAGCGTTATGTTCTTGAATTAAGAGTTCTTATTCTGATCCCTCTAATACCTTAATTGGAAAAGCACCTGACCGGAAATCAGAAGTTTTGTGGTTTGCTTCCCAATGGAGTGAAGATGGAGTCGGATCTTTTTTTCAGGAAATAATTTTAATTTTAAAATCTAGAGGTTAAAATTATTTTAATGGTTTTTTTTAGATACACTTCTAATTTTTTGAGTGAAAATACTTATATTGTCTACTTTAACATATATCTCACCCAAATTTTTCACAGGAGTGCTTCATGGTTTAAGAAAACAAAATCTGACGCGAGGTGCCGTGCGTGTATTGCGTATGACGCAAAACATTACCTCAAGGCCTGGAACATCACAGATCGAATGAAAATGAAGAAACTGTATTTTATGATAAAAATATACGTTAAAGTAATCCACAAGACTAGTTAGAAACAAAAAATTTGAATTTCTTAAAATAAAAGTTGAGATTTAAAAAAGAAGAATCTGGCGCGGGGCGTCGTTTGTGTATATAGCGCAGCCTGACGACCCCAACCCAGTGATCCCAAATCTGAAACGAGACGTGGTACAACACAATCGCAGGTCTATGTCCGTGTGAAACAGTAGGAGACGATATAAATGACTGGGTTGCGCGCGCAACCAGTTTCTCCTCTTCTGAATTTGAAAACTTGAAGGTGCACGATTGCCGGTCGGAAAACTTCTGGGGCTCTATTTTTACCTCGATCCTCTTTATATGCCCATATTTTGAGGTTACATTATTTCAACTATACTTTGTTGAAATTTTTATTTTTTATTTGATGGTTCATCTCTTTCTTTGAAAATTTAACTATTCTGATGAAAATATGTTATATGTGTTGCTGAAAATAAATTTTTCAAACTGACAATTAATCTATACCATTTTTGGTTAAAAATTTAACTATTTGGTTACAAAAATTTATCTTTTTTAGTTAAAAGTTCAACTTTTTGGTAGAAAAATCATGTATTCTGTTAAAAATTCGACGTTCTTTGTAGAAATTAAATTTTTTATGGGAAATTTATACTTTTTGGTTGAAAATTAAATGTTTCGGTTGATATATCAACTGTCTATATTTTTGGTTGCAAATTCTATTATTTTGTTGTCAATGCAACTATATTTTTAAAAATAAAAATCATAATTCTTGGGTGGAAAATTCGATTATACACTTAAAGTTGAACTACTTAGTAAAAAAATTAATTTTTTCTTATTAGGGATTCATAATTGTAATTGAAAATTCAACTATTTTCCTTTAAATTAATTTTTTTGTTAAGAATGTTATTGCTTTGTAAAAAATGCATCTTTTGGGCGTTTAAGGTCAACAATTTTATAGAAAGTTAAAATATTTGATCGACAATTAAATTTTTTTTTGAAAAATCGTATTTTTGGGTTAAAAAATCAGATTTTATGTAGATAATACTCTTTTTTACTTTAAAATTAAATAATTTCGTTGAAAGTTCATGTATTTATTGAAAATTGACCTTGTTTGGTAGAAATTTAATCGTTTTGGTTGAAAAATTATCATTTTTGGTTAAAAATATAATTGTTCGGTTGAAATATCAACTTACATCGTCTTAGGTTTAAAATTCGATTATTTCACTAAGATTTGAACTACTTTGTAAAAATACGCTTTTTTTCAAAAAAGTTTTTATAATTATAGTAGAAAATTTAACCATTTTTGTTTGAAAATTGAACTCTTTGATTGAAAACTTTTGTTTTTCGCTCAAAAGATTCTACTTTTTGTAGATAATTCGTCTTTTTGACTTTAAAATTAAATAGTTTCATTAAAAATTCATGTATTTTGTTAAAAATTTGTATTTTGTTAAAAATTTGTATTTTTTTTTGTAGATCATTAATTTTCTTATTCGAAAAATCATCTTATTGGTTGACAATTTGACAACTTTGTTGAAAATTCATTTTTTTTGTTAAAAATTATTTTTCTTTATCTGAAAATGTAACGATTCTGGGATTGATTAAAAATTAATCGCGTATATTGTTTCGGTTGGAAAATCGTTTTTTTTTAACATTAATCTTCTTGGTCGAAAATTCACCTTTTCCCTTGAAAATTGAACAATTAATTTTTTATCATAAGTTTTATCTGGAAATTGAACTTTTCCATTTTTGGTTAAAACTTTATTCTGTACATTGTATTAGTTAAAACACCAATCATTTAATAGAAAATTTATTTATTTCGTTAAAAAATAAACTTTTTAGTTGAAAATTTTTGTTGTTCTTTTAAAATCTTTTACAATTCTCAAAAAGTTTATTTTTTTCAATATTTGCAAAAATGTACATCGTGTTTCAAGTTTTAAATTAATTTTGAATCTTTTTTCAAAATTAAAATTGTAGCGTTCAAAGATAAAATATAGCCCATTACAATTTTAACAATATTGCTAATAATGAACGAAATTTTCTTTTCCTAATCAAAAAATTTCAAATTGAATTGGTTAAAAATATAATTTTGTTAGACTGAAATAATGTTTTAAAAATAATTTTCAAAACTAATATCTATTAATAATTTAATTTTGAACAGATTTAGAATCATCTTGTAAAATCAATTATTTTTCAATTTTTAATACCTTAAATTCAATTTAAATAATTTTATTTCAAAATTCTTTCAATTAAAAATAATCATAATCGAACAAGTTAAAAATTGATCTGAACATTTGAAAAAAATTGAAATCGAACTTATTTTAAATTTGTAAATAATTGCTTAAAAAAAAGGAAAGATGGAAAGACAATTGGATAGATTGGACGGTGACTCGATAGATTTTTCTTATAAAAAATCAATCCTAGAATAGTTACATTTTCAGATAAAGAAAAATAATTTTTAACAATAAAAATGAATTTTCAACAAAGTTGTTAAATCGTCAACCAATAAGATGAATTTTCGACCAATAAAATTACTATTATACAAAAAAGACCAATTTAAAAAAAAATACATGAATTTGCAACGAAATTATTTAATTTTAAAGTAAAAAAGACGAATTATCTACAAAAAGTTGAATTTTTTAAGCGAAAAATAAGAGTTTTCAATCAAAGAGTTCAATTTTCAACCAAATAGTTAAATTTTTAACCATAATTATGAAACTTTCTTAAAAAACGTCTTTTTTTACTAAGTAGTTCAACTCTTAGTGAAATAATCGACTTTTAAACCCAAGAATATGTACAGTTAATATTTCAACCAAACAATTGCATTTTTAATCAAAAATGATAAATTTTCAAACGAAAAGATTAAATTTCTACTAAACAAGGTCAATTTTCAACAAAATACATGAATCTTCAACGAAAGTAGTTAATTTTAAAGTCAAAAAGAGTATTATTTACAAAAAAGCTGAATAATCAAATTGTTGACTTTTAACGCCCAAACGATGCATTTTTTAGAAAACAGTACAATTTTTAACAAAAAAGTTAATTTAAAGGCAAATAATTGAATTTCGAACTATAATTATGAATCCTTAACAAGAACGAATTCATTTTTTTTACTAAATAGTTCAACTTCAAGTGAATAATAGAATTTTCAACCCAAAAATTATGATTTTAATTTTAACAATACAGTTGCATTTACCACAAAATAATAGACTTTGCAACTAAAAAATATTTAGCTCATTTTTAAATAAAAAATGTGCCAACCGATTTGAGACACCCTTTATCTCCTTCGCACTATCTCGGGACCCACTAAACCATAAACAATCATGGCCGTCTGAATTATTTCTGCTGGATTTTCGTCTTGAAAAATATTTTTATTTGGTTACATTGTTGTGATTTAGGTTTGCTAATATCATATTGAACGTGAAAATGTTTGTGCTGAAGAGTGGGAAAGTTGCGAAACCCATGAATTCATTTATTGAGTTCCGTGAATTCCATGAATTTCTTGAATTCTATGAATTCATTCCACTGAAATATTCTTTTGAAGTTCCATTTCTACTGTGCCTACCGAGACTGCTGCAACTTACAAATATTGTTGCCTTTTCTCCTCCACAACGAACTTAGCTACAATCCCTGAAGAAGCACCAGCGCAGTCTTATATTTAGAAGAAACACCACAAGGAATTAGAGTTGTCCAAAGTAATGGAAACCCTTTCTATAAGGTGTGATTCAAGTTTATTCAATAACTAAGTGAATATAGCCGTGCAGAAATTTAGGTCTGGCCCCGATCGGGGCCAGACCAGTCCTGATCAGGTCCCGATCGGGAATCCTGGTCGGGGCCAGATCGAGGATGAAACACACCCAGATCGGGGCCAGATCGGGACACGCGATCGGTGCCCAATCGGTGCCCGATTGGTGCACGATCAGTCTCAACATAATCCATTCGTGAATTTCACGAATGGAGATTTAATATAAGTAAAATCGAAAATATCGAATGGTCCTCTCCTTTCAAAGGTCAACTTAATATTTTGAATTTTCAATTAAATTATTTTAATTAAAAATTAAAATACGACATGCGCGAAAAGAAGATGTTTCAGACTACAAAATTTAATTATACTTTTGAGAAACGTAAGATCATTGTATATGGTATCAGTTTCGAGGAAAAGGTTAATTTTTTATGAAAAAATGGATGATAACCAGAAATATTTTAATTAACAATTTTAATTTCTTAAAAAAAAATTTGTCTACAAAACTTCTTAACAATTTAAAAAAACTTTTTTCGCAAAAAGATTCCCTACAACTTGACATTTTCGATTGCAATAAATGAAATAACCTATGAGTTACGATTTATTAACATTTTACTGTAAAGAAATTCAATTTTCTGACAATTGCATTACTTCTTGAGAAATTCGAGAGGGTGGTTGTAGATAATATTTTCGTCAAAAAATTGAGCCATCATTTATTCTATCATTTTATTTTTTCAAGTCTGTTAAGAAGCAATATAGACCAAACAACTTTTAAACAAGAATGAAAAGTTTTGAATGAAATATTTCTGGTTATTTTAAATATTATTAAAATATGAATTTAACTAATTGTTATTGTTAATTATTAATTTCGAGTTGAGTAACTAGCTTTTGTTGGAATCCCTACACAATTGGAATTTTGCATTTTGATTGTACTACTTGATTCTGAAATTCACGTTATGAAAATTTGTTCTTAATGTATGTCTATTATGAATTTATTATTAATACAGAATCAAAGTTTCAATTTTATTCTCATAATCTAAAAACCTTACAATTTTGTGCATACTGCAATCTATTTCTTGTAACACGATTCGATAATTCTAACTCTACGTTAAATCGAAAAACCTTGAGTTCTTAAATAATAATTGAAAACAAAAGAACTTGATAGATTTCATCATATAATAATATTTGACTCCTATAATGGTACACGAATACGTGGCTTACTCGCATTATGCATTTTTAATCATTGATAGAATATTATAAACGAGTAGTATGTAAACAAATTTCACTGCACTATCAAAAAATATCAAGCAGCACTAGTTCTGCGAGCGCATAGAGATGACGTTTCAGTAGAAAATCGGTCTGGGCCGGTCGGGTCCAGCTATGGGCCATAGAGTTCTATCTATCAGGGCCAGATCGGGAAATCCGATCGGGGCCAGGTCGGTATTAAGTTTGAAATCGGGCGATTTCTGCAAGGGTAGTCCTTCCAAAAAAACCATTAAAAGTATTTACATGATTAAACTGGAAACAACTCAATGCTCTTGAACAGATGTTAATCTAGCTGCGAAACAGTCAATCTGTTCTGTGACATATAGCTTCGGTTTAGGTTCTCTTAAAAGGGATCATCTTATTCAAGATAATACGACTGATTTGGCAAAAAATTGTTTAATATCGACAATCAATTATTTTTAATTTGTAACGGAACGTACGCTAGACATCAAAAGAGCACTAATGAGAAATATCAGAGGAAATCTTACTCTGGGCTCTATCTCTAGAACATAATCTGAAAAAATGTTGGAAACTTTGTAAACATTTCTTATACCCATATTTTTATTGTAACTTTTTTAATTTTTTGCTCAAATTTCGATCATCAAAATTGCTTACCAGCCCTTTATCAATTTTTAGTCAAAAGGTTTACTTTTATACTAATTAATAAAATTTTTTAACAAAATAGATAAATTTTCAATCAAATAATTGAATTTTCGACTAAAAAAGATAAATTTTCAATCAAATAATTGAATTTTCGACTAAAAAAGATAAATTTTCAACCAAACATGGAATAGTTCAATTTTGCGCGAGTGAATTTTCAGACTAACAAAACGAAAATTTAACAGAATGTTTAAATAAAAAGGATTAACTTTGAACCCACAGTTTGAATAGTAGATTTTTTAAATAAAAGAAGGGTTGCTGCGTACTTGAATTCACACGAGGTAAAGTTCCACTCAGGGATCAAGTGTCGCACACTATTTTTTTATAACTTAAATCGATCATAAGTGCAAATAGGTTGGATAGAACCCTAATCTAAAAACCCAAGATGGAATACAATTCAATCCAATTCATTCGAATCTTCTCCAATCTATTCCAATACAATCAAGTCCAACTGAATCCAGTGTAATCAATTCAATTCAGTCAAACCCGATCCACTTTAATTCAATTCTTTCCAATCTAATCCAATTGAATTTAATCCACTCCAATCCAAATAATTGAAATCCATTCCATCTCAATTCACTTTTAAACAATACACTCGAATCTTTCCTAATCCACTCCAATCCAATTTAATCCAAACTACTCCACTCAAATCCACTCCAATTCATTCCAATTTAATTCGATATATTCCAATCCTATCCAACTCAATTCTGGAGACGAAGGCCGAGCCAAAAATTAGTTTCTATTACACCAGTTAGCCTAAGTGCACATCTACATGCCAAAGTTGGGGTTACTGCCCTCATCGTACGAGGGTAGTTCAATAAGTCCTTAGAATGACCAACATATGGCGCGCGAATCGCTCCAAATCATCCGTTTTCAGTCAGCACCACTCCCGACTAGATATATGGTGCAGTCACAGTCCACATCTTCTGAGTTTACGTGTTTTTATAACCAATTGAAAAGAAAAATTGTTCGTTAAGAAAAATGAAAAAAAACGAGTTCAGAGCGGTAATCAAACATTTTCATTTAAAGGGTTTAACTCCATATGAGATAAAAAATGAATTGGACTCAGTTCATGGCACATCTGCCCCTGCCTTAGCAACGGTTTATAACTGGGTAAATGAATTTAAGCGTGGACGTACATCAATAAGTGTCGAACCACGTTCAGGAAGGCCCGTAGAAGCATGTACTCCCGAAATCATCAATAAAATCCACGATATGGTGTTGAAGGATATAAGATTAAAAGTGCGTGAGTTAGCTGAGGCCACAAGGATATCTATAGGTGCAG
>NC_046661.1:129216559-129239691 GCF_010883055.1 Belonocnema kinseyi
GCTCCAAGGAGATTATGTTGAAAAATAAAAAAAAATTTACCCAAAAAAAATTGTTTTTATACTTCATTCTAAGGACTTATTGAACTACCCTCGTACCATAAAGTACAGATTCAAATGTCCATCAGCTAATCAGATCACAGTCTTAGTTACTTTATAGTACGATGTATCCTAAGTAAAAATTGTATGGCCTATCCTAGAAGGAGCTATTTTAGGTATCGGAACCTATCCAATTAGAACTTTTTTCGCCAAGTGTGGAAGTTGCAGTACTAGTCGGAGATGAGGCGTAGCCGAGACGACACGAGTACTGCAATCTAAAAACCGGAGAAACAATCCAATCCAATATAATCCAATCAAATTGAATTCATTATAATCTACTCCAATACGATCCAAATCAATACAATCCAATCCAATTCATTCCAATCCAATACAATCCGAAACACTCCATTGATGGCGGTGTCATAAAAATAAATTTAATGTACTAAGAATTACAGTAGGGAGTAGTTGCGCTAGCAAACAGCTTTAGCTTTATTTTTTTAGTGATTTTTAGGCTTGCAAATATCTTACAAAAGAATTTATTTATACTACGTCACTGCTTAAGTAATATTCGAAAACCCCCAATAATTAACCCCAACACATTAAATACACCAGCCCTCACGACTAATTTAAATTTGTTTAAACAGTGTTTTTTATTTCTAGCTTTAGCAAAGATTTTTAAAACAAAGAATCTAATGCATTTATAATTTTTTCTCCACTATCTTCAACTTTTTTTTAAGGTGAATATATTTTTTTTCTGTTATGATTTGAAAACGTTTTTCGATTTCTGAATGCTACCAACTATATAATGATGTTTTTGAAATATCGGATTTTCTAGTTTCAAGACTCTTTTGTGAATAATAACTTGAAGAGGATAAAGATCTGTTTCTTAACCCGTCTTTAAACAAGATACACAAATAAATGCATATTGGTAGAAGCTACTAATATATATTTATTACATTATTTAATTTATTTGGTGTATTATACTGACCTATAAAGTGAAAAAAACTGTTGAGGTTAAACAGAGTGATGCAATGGTGGCCTTCATTATTTCAAAATAGAAGAGTCAGTTTCTTGAAGAATTTCTGAATAGTACTGATGAGAGAAAAAACTGCTAGACTGGCGAGTAAAATACAATTTGTTATCTTGTTTTTTTTTTAAATTATCTGTTCCTCAAATGATGATACACCATTTCCATTGTCTATGTGAATTTTCTTTCATTTGCTTGAACTTGAAACATTTAGCTATTTGTCAACACTGCTCAATATGCTAGGAAACTCTTTGAAATTCAGACACTTTTGAATTAAAAACTCAAATAAAATTGCAGTTGCACTTCTACTTTATAAAATTAATTAATTAAATAATACATAAGTTATAAAATGAATACATAATTAAAATCAATTTATTACAAAAAATTAACATACGAATTTAGTTGTTGAAAAAAGGTAAGTATTTCCTTAATGTACAGCTAAAAATAAGAGAATTGTAGTGCCTCATTTTCGAAATAGTATTTTCATTTTTTTTTTAAATATCAGATTTGATTAATATTTCTTTATTTGACGTTCCCGGTGCTCGTCAACAAAATTAAAATTGTGAAAATCGCCTATGTCTTATAGAGTGACGTTATTTAAATATATTACAATATTATATATTGGATATATTATATATTGGATATTGGATAAAAACACTGTAATGATTGAAACAAATTTGATAAAAAATGCATTAATCAGGCATTTTTCGACAGAAAATTGGGACGTCTTCTATAATTTTTTTTTATCCGAAACTTTATGATCATTTTTCTAAAATTGATAATTTGTTGATTAATCTGATTTATTAATCAGTAATAAATAAATGCATTATTCGTGAATCTTTCGAGGGAAAGATTGTTTTTTTTATCTCAGTTCATTCAATTTAAGTTTCTAATTACTTTCATTTTTTTAATAAGGCTGCAGATTTTGGATAATGCATTTGTTTATTAATTTTTTTAAATAATTAATTTAACAGGTAACTATAAATTTTGTTGGAATTATGATGAAGTTTCCAATCAAAAAGGCTGTCATAAAAAAAAAGAATTTTTTCGTTTATTCAAACTGCTTAAAAAGGTCATAAAATTGATCAAACAAATATGATTTTTTCTGAAATTATCAAAGAATAACTCATTTTTCTTTCGACAAATATCTTATCTATGCATTTGTTTATTAAATTCTTAACATCATATAACTTAGCAATTAGTTACAAATATTGCTGAAATTGTCATAGAGTCCCCAACTAAAATGACGGCTATTGAATAAACTACATTTTCTGTCAACAAATGCTTGAATAATGCATTTGTTTATTAAATTTGTTTGAAAAAATCAGTACATTAATAAAGAATTATGAAGTTTTATGAAATTAGCATGAAGTTCCTAATTAAAAACTGACATTGAAAAATAAACAATTTTTTCTATCGAAAAATGCCTGATTAAGACATTTGTTTATTAAATTTGTTAATGGTATTAACAACAATAATCTCAAAAAGAAATTTCTTCATCATTATATTGTTTTTATTCATATTTTCTGCAATATAACTCTAAGAACGTAAAATAATAAAAACAATACAAAAAAAATTCTTTCAAAAAATAATTTGTTTATATAAAGTTGGTTTGTTTATTATATAAAATTGAAATATCTTCAACTTATTTAATTCTATAAAACTTTTTCCGAATTTTTAAATTTATTTTCAACTTCTCAATGAGGACAAAGAAAATAGCAATTGAATTCAGCAGAAATACTTTTATAAACAATTTTTTATTATTTATAATAATATTCTCTCAAAAGAATATTCGAAAGATAGGGTGAATTACCATATTTATCCTTGCCCTTACCATAACTAACCGAAAATTTTTATAAATTTCCGGAAATTTATAAATATTTTGTAATTGGATTTTTGACAATTTACGGAAAGTTACCATTAATTACCTGTAATATTATCACAAATTACTTGTGACATTACCATAAAGTACGTGTAATATTGCCGTAAATTACCAAAAAATTCAGAAATGTCCGGATATTTCTAAAAATGTTTAAAATTTAATTTTGAGTAATTCATGGTAAGTTACCATAATTAACTGTAAAATTATTGTAGGGTAGTATTGCAGGTAATTTATGCTAATTTACCATAAATTTCCCAGAAATCAATAAAAAATTTCTATAAATTTCTAGACTTTTTACAAAATCTTCGGTCATTTATGTTAGTTTTATAGTGCAAGATGGTAACTTACCATAAAGTCCCCAAAATTGAATTTCAAACATTTTTATCAATTTTCGGAAATTTTCGTAATTTATGCTTAAAATACAGCTAATTTATGGTAACGTACCATAAATTGCTCAAAATTCAATTTAAAAACGTCTATGAACGTCCGAAAGTTCATGAAAATTTTTGGTCATGTATGGTATTTTACAGGTAAATATGGAAAATTACCATAAATTACCTAAAATTCATTTTTAAGCATTTTTCTAAATTTCCGGAAATTGATGAAATTTTTGGTAATTTATGATAATATT
Organism: Belonocnema kinseyi; assembly: GCF_010883055.1. Classification (NCBI taxonomy): domain Eukaryota; kingdom Metazoa; phylum Arthropoda; class Insecta; order Hymenoptera; family Cynipidae; genus Belonocnema; species Belonocnema kinseyi. Next base: position 129,220,136 of record NC_046661.1, read on the forward strand.
ACAGGTAATTTATGGTAACTTAAGATGTTTTACTGAAAATTCAATGTGAAAATTTCTATAAATTTCGGGAAACTTTCGAAAGTTTCTTTAAATTTTTGGTAATTTACGGTATGTTGATCAACTATATATGGTGACTCAAAAATTACCGCAAAATTTTATTCCTAAAAGTTTTACGGTGAGTGGGCTGATTATTGTAAAATGTGGGATCGTAAATGTATAATTTTAATTATTCACCTCTGACGTCACTTTCACTCCCTAGGGATTAAAAAGTACTTTTTACTTCCTAGGAGTTGAAAGCAGAGCTTTAGCCCCGTTTCATACGTATCAAGAAGGGCATTTTTACAGTTTTGTTGATGATGCCTTAAAAAATGTTTTTTTGTGAATTTTTCTTGCAATTTTTTAAAAATCCCTTACAAAGCAATTAGATCAAAAATTTAGTACTGGAGTATTTACTGTTGATTTTGATGAAAATTCTAGTTTCCGTTCATTTTAGGTGTTGAAAAAAAACCCTAAATTAATTGCTAAAAAAAATCGAAACGGAGTTTTAAAAAAGTATTTTATAATAAAAAAATTTCAAAATCTTCTTGGATTTTTCAAAAATTAATTTTGAAACTGAATTATTGAAGAAGAAAAAAAAGCGCTTTTTATCTTCCTAATTGTTTATATAAATAACTTATACATTTCTCACTAAGCTTTGTAAATATAAAAATGGGATATCCCTTAGTTTTCGAGATATAATGAAAAACGTACGGTTATTTTCAGAAATTTAGTTTAAATACAATTTTAAAAAAAAAAATTATTTTAGTGGTTTTCTTTTAACACCTTAAAGAACAAATACTCGAATTTTCATTAAAATTAAGCAGTAAATTTTTAGATAATTTGAATCCAAAAACATATTTTAGCGGGAAAAGCGTTCCAAATAATTTCAGGTGTTGTTTTATCATCCCTTAACGATTCTAACACATATCATCATTTACCAAAAACCAAAATCATGGTTGATTTTTTGATTATACTACTGGAGTTAAAAATCGATTCAATATGAACGCAGAAAAAATATTCTAGCGGGAAAAGAGTTTAAAATTATTATAAGGGTTGGTTTAACAACCCTTAACGATTCCAGCAAAGAAATCAACATTTTCAAAATCATAAATCATGGAAGCTTTTTTCTTATGCTACTAGGGTCGAAAATCGATTCAACATAAACATGAAAATCAAACTGTGGCGGGAAAAGTGTTCCAAATTTTTTCAGGGGTTGTTTTATCATCCCTTAACGATTTAAACAAAGAAATAAACATTTTCCAAAAACTAAAGTCATGAGAGATTTTTTTGTTATAATATTGGTGTCGGAAATCAATTCAGCATAATTGCGGGAAACATATTCAAGCAGGAATAGTGTTTAGAATCATTGAAGGGGTTTTTTTATCACCCCTTAATGATTGAAAAAAATAATTTAACATTTTTCATAAACCAAAATTAGGGGAGATTTTTTATTATACTACTGTCATCGGAAATCGATTAACAATAAATTGGAAAACATACTCCAGGGGGAAATTTTCTGAAATTGTTTAACGGGTTGTTTTATCATCCCTTAACGATTCAAGCTAAGTAATCAATAATTTTCCAATACTAAAATCATGTGACCTTTCTGATTATACTACTGTGATCAAAAATCGATTTAACGTAAACTTGGAAAACATATCAAAGCAGGAAAAGGCTTCAGAATCATTTTAGGGGTGGTTTTATTATCCCTTAAAAATTTAAATGACAAAATTAACATTTTTCAAAACCCAAACACATGAAAGATCTTTTATTGAAACAGTGGCGGCGAAAATCGATTCAAAATAGAAGTGGAAAACATATCCTTGCAGTAAAAGTTTTTAAATTAATTTAATGGTTGGTTTAACATCCCTTAAATATTCAGGCAAGGAAATCAACACTATAAAAAACCAAAACGACGGGAGGTTTTTTGATTATTCTATTGCGTCGGATTCCAACAAGGAAGGCGACATTTTCTAACATAGAAAATGATAAAAGATGTTTTGATTATATTAGCAGTGTCAGAAATGACTTTACGATACATGTAGTAAACGAATCCTAATAAACAAAGTTGTTGACTTAATTTTCAGAGCTGCTTCGAAATCATCGATAAAAAAATGTGAAGCGCCACCTAAAATTTGTTTAATAAAAATTTCCTTGATTCACTGCCTACGAGTATATTCACGTGTTCTGCAATTTGGCCTTTACATTTTTTCAAAGAACGTGTGAATGTTAAACAATCATTTTTAATTAAATACGTGTATTTTACACGTTTCTTTAGTTAATCACTTTCCTCTAACTTTATTAGTAGAGTTTCACTAGTAATTATTATAATTGTAATAATTTATATTTAGAGAGTACATTAAACATAACTTTAATTTTATTAAGAAATGATTATTCTGATTCAAAGAAATCAGAATAAATAAATTATTTATTTAATTTGACATAAATTTTATCTGAGTGTATCGATTTTGAGAAAAATATTAAAAACATAATTAAAAAATATTTATATTAATTTCAATTCCAAACATAAAATTTAAATATTATTCCAAAAATGTATTTTCTTGTTGAAATTTAAGTATCCTGAGAATTGATACTTTAAATTGAAAAATAATCGTTTCAGGTGGAAAATTTATGTATTTTGTTCAAAATTCATCCTTTCAGGTAGAAAATTCATCATCTTGTTTAAGAATTAATTTTTTTAAATCATTCTGTTTTTTTCTTAGGATTTCGACTATTTTGTTAAAAAGTTGTCTTTTTTTATTGAGTTTGACTGTTTTTTATTTCAAATTGAAATCGTTTTGGGTTGAAATATGATCTAGTACATGTTTCGTTAAGAATTAATCTTGTATAGTTCAAAAAATAACGACTTCGTGTAAAGTTAAACTACTTTTTAACGAAATGCATTTTTTTTTAAATTCGTCATTTTTAGTTAAAAATTTATCTCGGTAGAAGATTTAACTATTATTCTAAACATTTATTTTTATTTTTTAAATGTAACTTCTTTAAAGTTGATATTGTAAATTAAAAAAATGATATTTCTCGTTGAAGATTAATGCATTTTATTTTAATTCATCCTTTTTAGTAGAAAATTAATCTTCTAGTTTGAAAATTCATTTTTTATAATCATTCTGTTTTTTTAAGAATTCCAATATTTTGGTTATTTTTTATTTTTTTTATTGAGATCAACCGTCTTTTTATTTATAATTACGAGACATACATTTTTTATTTTTAAAAAATCATTTAATACAGTTATTTTTCTTTTAGAATTGATCTTTTCTGTTTGAGAAAGTAATGAATTCGTTTAAAAGTAAACTACTTTCTAAGAAATTAATTTTTTTAAGATTCGTCAATTTTCGTTGAAAATTTATTTTGGTTTAAAATTTAACAATTATTTTGAAAATATATTTTTGATGTTGAAAATAAACTGTCTTAAAGGTTGATATTTTAAATTAAAAAATTATCTTTTCTGGTTGAAAAATAATGTGTTTTGTTCAATATAATCCTTTTTTCACAAAAAAACAAACGAATCTTCAAGTTGAAAACTCATTTTTGAAAATAATGCTGTTTTTTTTAAGTTGAATTACTTCTTGAAAAATGCTTTTTTCAAGATCCTTCATTTTTGGTTGAAACTTCCTTCCTTTAGTTGAAAATAGAACTATTTTCTTACAAACTTTTTTGTTTTGTTTTTCTTTTTGAATTAATTTTTCTTAACTGAGTATAAATTATTACATGTTTGGTTGTAAATGTATATGTCTCATCGAAAATTGATCTTTTCTAGTTGAAAATTTAACTATTTTTTTATCATTTGCAGCTGAAAAATCAACTACTGGGCTTATAGTTAAACTAATTTTTACAAAATTAATTTCCACTTGTTGGAGATTCATTATTTCAAATGAAAAATTATTTTTCTAGTTGGAATTTTAACAATTTGGCTAAAAAGCAAACTACTTTCTAAAAATTGAACAATTAAGAAGAAAATTAACTTTTTGGTTGAAAAATCATATTTTCATGTTGAGAATCAAATAGTTTGGTAAATAATTTGTCTTTTTGTTATAAGAATTCGACGATTCTGTTAAAAATTGATGTATTTTGGTTTAAAATTAATCTATTTGTTTAAAAATTCGTATTTTATAATGAAGTCAACAAGTTTACAAGTTGTTTTTTTTTATTGAAAATAAATTTTTCAAACTGAAAAATGTTGGATTCCATTTATAATTCAAAAAATTTTGTTAAGTTAAAAATTCAACAATTTGTTTTAAAATTTCTATTTTTGATTAAAAGTTCATGTATTTGCATGAGGATTTACTGATTCTTTCAAATTCGTTCTCTTATGGCTTAACTGAACTGGTTGAAAATTCGTCTTCTAGTAAAAAATAAAATTAATCTCTCATGGTAGAAAAGTCATATTTTGTGATTGAAAATAAACTATTTTGTTGAAAATTTAACCATTTTTTCAAAAATATTTATTTTGTTCAGTTAAGAATAAATTTGTTTAGCTAAAAATCTATCTGTTCTATTTGTGTTATACTAAATGTATATTTTATTGCAAATTTATCATGGTTGATTGAAAAATAAACTAATTATGTTGTTTACAGTTAAACTGCTTTTTTAAACCATAAAAAAGAAGACTCTTCCACTGAACAATTGAATTTTCAACCATAAACAAAAGGTTTAATTTAAAATTTTTTTTAACAATGTAGTTTCACTTTTACCCAAACGTTTGAGTTTTTAATTAAAAAATAACAATTTTCAACAAAATAGTTCATTTTCAACCGAAGACATTAATTTTCAACTAAAAATATAAATCTTAAAAAAACGCAGATTTCTTAACAAAATGATTCAACTACAGCTTTCAAGCAAAATAGTTGAATACTCAAGCAAAGAAGAAAAATTTTTAAACGAAAACTTGCATATTCATTAAAAAAATGTATGCTCAAACAAATGGATTTTTAAATCAAAAAAATAAATGTTCAAAAAAATAGTACAATTTTTAAAATAGTACATTTTTTCATCCAAAGAAGATTGCAGTCCACTTTACAACACCAAAGCAAGAATCGTAAACAATAATCTAATTTCCTGCTAAATATTCGAATTTTGAACCAAAAAATAATACTTTTTAGCCATTTTTTCTAATTTTTAATCAAACATGTACATTTTTGTCCAAGAAAAATGAAGATTCTTTTTAAACAGTCTACGGTCAAAAGCAGGGGTCCCAATTTCAAAAATAACTTTGACCTTTAAATAACCTTGAAAATCAAATTCACGGTCAATTTAATTGGTACCAGTAGGTGATCCCTCTGCCTCTAATAACTCTTGTCCAAAACATTTTGCTGCTGCCAACCTCAATTTCGAGCTAACATCCATTATTTACACGGTATCGCAAATTCGACCTTTAGTCGACCTTGTCAGAAGCTTCATAAAAATATAATTTTGAACGTAAAATTTTACGCTCTTTTCAAATCTGGGGTCGAAAGTTGGGGCTCTTATTTTTAAAAAATCACTTTGACCTTCAAAAAACGTTATAAATCGAATTCAAGGTCAATTTCATTGGTACCAGTAGGTGATCCCTCTGCCTCTAATAACTTTTGTCCAAAAATCGAAGTAAAGGTCAAGATTATTGGTACTAGTAGCAACGGCACTCTGCCTCCTTCAACTCTAATGTTATTTCCCATAATAGATCCAAATGGCCCACCCTGTACACCACAATTTAACATTATTTTTTCGTACCTCAGTTATTTCTAGCTGGTCTGAATAAGGAGAGGAATCTGTTCCTAGCCGATGTCCTTGGAGTGCTCTGATTTTCCCTTGGATCAGGATTAGGACCAGAATTAGAACCAGTCCTTGACCTCCCTGTGCAAATATTAGGTAGACAATGTCGAACGTTGGCTGTTTCAGTCTGAGGAACCGATGTGGTCTGAGTTGAATCCATTGTTCTCCCGGGGAGTGAAGTTTGATGACTACGAAACCGAACTCTATACCCGGCACTTGCAGCAAGATCTATAAGATGTTGTTGATTTAATTGATTCTCCCTTAAGGCTTTATCAGCACCGGCAATAAGCCAGTTGCCTATCTCTCGTTCATTAGAATACGCAGTGATTATTCTTAGCCACTCTTCTGGTTCAACGTACCGAATCTCGTACACATGGGCAGGGTTCTGAGGGTCCAGTACAGCCTTTCGCTGCAATATAGTCATTCGCCCCCCATACCTGTAATAATGAACATCATAATTTTCATGTTTTGCAATGATTAAATCGTTCCACTTTATTTCTGATCCTGGAGGAATGTCGAGTTCTGGTATATAGCTTAGATCAGTAGGAGGTTCGACACCTGTCCTTACAGGAGCAGGAGCTGAAGTCCCTGCAGATTCAGTTGGACGCTCTACTTGTGCCCGTTGACGTTGTGTTTGCTCATTAACAAATCTTTGAAAAAATTGTAAACTTAATTCTGTAAAAATACAAAAGGAATGCATAGCTGATTTTTTGTCTCTGAAATTACAGTTTTTGACCCACTTAGTTTAAACCAAAATGGTAATGGTCTTTATTCACTCAGAGAAAGGTCATCGCAGGGAATTGATGTGGGACTACAATTTTCTGAGTTTATAGTTAAAGAAAATTTTTCTTTGGAGTTATGGGCTTTATATGGGAAATTAATAAAAACAAACTTCTGGAGAATGGCTAGAACGATTAAGATGGGGAAAAACATCTGCAAGTTTCATAGTAATGGGATGGGTAGCATGCACTTTAAAAAATTAAAAATCTCAAGCGTTGCAGTATCCCAGACTTAACATAGGGTACTCGTACATGATAGCAACCCTTGTAGAACATGTAGGCATTTATTTGTTTTTCAAACAAGTGTTTTGGTGACGACGTTCAATTTATTCTCCGCTTTATTTTTCCGATGAAAAAATTTGTCACAGTTAGTGTTCTTTTCATTCGATAATCAAACCTTTTCTGATTAACCAATTTGTTTTCATAATTTTAATTAAGGATTTGGTATATTTCTCGGAATTTAACTACATTTTTAGATTGTCATATGTTTCTTTCTAGAAATTGTAAGAATTAATTTCTTTTTTCACTTCCGTGGAATTGGTCCCGTGCGGCGTCATTTCCTTTCGATAAGCGAACCTTTTTTGTTCAGCTAATTTGTCTTTATGATATCAATCAAGGACTTCGTATAGCTTTCTGAACATTTGATGCGTTTCCCGATTTTCGTTGCATTCCCAGAGGGCACAAAATTTGGCGACATCTTTACGACATCGTTACGACATTTTTACGACAACTTTACGACATCCTATGTCCATGTGGTTTCGGTGTCTTTGCGATATTGTAAAGACATCGTCAGATCATACGACTTATTAACGATATCGAAAGACGTCGCCAAACTTTGTGTCCACTGAGCACACTTTCTTTTTCCGTGGAATTGTTCCCATGTAGCGTAATTTTTTTTCGATAATCGAATCTTTTCTGATTATTTAATTTGTTTTCATCAATTTGTCCAACGCAAAAACGAAGCGGAGAATTAAGTAAATGGCATCACGAAAAAAGTTCAAGGGTGCGCAACTTGTTAACTAATTTTTTTTTAAATTGATTTTGTTTTTATTTTTCGGAGCATTTTTTGTATCCACTTAATTCTCCGCAAACGAAGTGGCAAAATTCCTTTCAGTTCTTTTAATGGGTTCTGAAAATTTCATTTTTTTATCTACAGAATAGGCCCGCGGGACGATTTTTCGTCTCTGTATAAAATTACTGAAATATAATTTAACAGGTTGAGACCGCGGACCCTTCACTTAAAGTGAAAATACAAATAAATGCTTATATGTGCTATAAAGAAACACACGAAATACGACAAGTGCAGTAAGTATCCCGAGATATATACCAAATCCTTGACTGATATTATCAAAACAAATTGGATAATTAGAAAAGGTTTGGCTATCGAAGGAAAATAACTCTACCTGCGACCAGTTTTCTTAATGGAGAATTAAAGTGGATAATTAAGTAAACGTTGTCACCAAAGCACTCCCATAAAAAAACTCCATGAAAATTAACATTTTTATTGCAGCACTTTCGATAAACATAATAAATTTATAATTTCCTTCTAAAATTGTCCCATCGAGTCCCTTATTTCTTTAATTATAATTTTCGGGAAATTTTAATCTTATACCAATACTATCTCATTGTGTAAATCCCAATCAGATAAAAGCGGGGGCATTACACTCATGCTTATTCTGCTATGACCTTTCCTCTTGTATCGAAAGGATGATTTTTGACACGAATATCAGTTCCTCTTAAATTTGAGGTTCAGTGGATTTTAATTCGTTAAAAAAAGATCATTTTGCAAAATAAATTATCCTTTTGCGACAAACTTAAGCAAAACTTACAGCAAAATAATTCCGTCTACAGATCACCGTTCTGATGCTCTGACCCTCAGACAACAAAACTCCGTTTCTCAATCAAATAAAAAACATAAATTCTTTCTAAACATCAATTAACGTCATCAGTTGCATCTAAGAGGCTGTGAAAGAAATTGTGAATTTTGTTTTCCTTCTTATCTTACTCGGTTTGAGCACTAGACATGCAATATGTAAACCTGGGTTCGAATCCCGGTGGAACTAAAGAAGAATTTTTCTCGCAGCTAAAAACTATAATCATTTTGGTTTGAACTAAGCGTTCATAAATTAATTATGTAAATTTTGATTTTTTTTACGGTCTGTAAGTATTCTAACCCCACGGCCTACCATACGTAATTTTTTCTGAAGAAATTTTTTTAGTATATTTACTTAATCATTCAAAAGTAGCGTTAGAAGATTTGGGGGGAGAGGTTGGGAATTTGATTATATTTAGTCGCTTTTTACGAATTAACAACACAGCTCAGCTTTCAACAAAAGTAGTGGCATTTACATAGAGAAGGATTAGAGGAGACAAAATTCTGCTCGCTCCTTTAGAGTTGGGTCGCTCGTACCTGTGGACGTAAATTTGGAGGTCGTATCTTTGGAGTTCGAATGCAGTTTAATTTTTGATAAAAAAAGTTTATTGTAAATTATTTTTTAGTATTAAATTATTATTTAGTCGCTTTTTACGAATTAACAACACAGCTCAGCTTTCAACAAAAGTAGTGGCATTTACATAGAGAAGGATTAGAGGAGACAAAATTCTGCTCGCTCCTTTAGAGTTGGGTCGCTCGTACCTGTGGACGTAAATTTGGAGGTCGTATCTTTGGAGTTTGAGTGCAGTTTAATTTTTGATAAAAAAAGTTTATTGTAAATTATTTATAAAGAATGTTCTATCAAATTGTTAATATTCCTACAAAAGAATTACTTAGGAGTGCAATAATTGTCTGCATAAAAAAATGAATTTTCAATCAAATATCTAATGGCTGATACTTCCACAATAAACAATTTTATTTAAAAACACAACAAAACTTAAGTTTGACAAAAAATATTAATTTTTAACTATATATTTGTATGTTAAAGCTAAAATGTATAATTTTTACCAAATAATTAACTTTTTAAACGAAAGATGAAATGTTCAACCAATAAGATAAATTTTCTGGTCAAAATTTTTTAAAATGAAATACGTACATTTTTAACCAAATCGTTGAATTTTCAAACATGAAGATAAAATTTTTACCCAAAGAGACGAATTTTAAACAAAAGAATACATTTTTGAACAAATAGTTGAATTTCCAACCCAAATGATGAGATTTTTACAAAAAGGAAGAATTTTCAACAAATACCATAAGTTTGTAACGAAATTTTTAATTTTTAAACTAAGAAAGATCAATTCATAATAAATAATAGAATAGTTAAATTTTCATTAACCCGAATAACTAAAAAAATGTTTACCAAACAGTTGATTTTTCAATCCAATATTTAAGTTTTCCATTAAAGTAATTAATCTTGAACGAAAAACAAATAAGAATATCAACAATGCAGTTCAATTTTCTAACAAAGCGATGAATTTTAAATTAATACTGTGAATCATCAACTGAAAATATTAATGTTAATAAATATGAATATTAAAATAATAATTAAATTATCTAATAAATTATACTGACCAATAGAGTGAAGGAAAACTGCTGAGCTTATAAACAGTGAGGCAATAGTGGCCCTCATTATCCCAAAATACAGGAGTCAGTTTCTTGCAAATTTTTCTGAAGAGTAATGGAGAGGAGAGAAATAAATGCTGCTTTGGCCGGTGTACAAATGTTAACTTTTTTTCAAAAATGATCTAGTCATCTAGTAAAAATATACTATTTATACAGCCTGTCTGAATTTTCTTTTATCCGCATGAACTTGAAGCATTTAACTATGTGTCAATATTCCGTACAATGTTAAAAAGTTTTTAAAAATTACCTGAATTATATATTTTACCTTAATTTATTTTAAGGCATTTTATTTCTGGAAATATGCACTAATCCTTATTTTCCAGACTTTTTCACTGGGATATTTATAATAAATTCAGCAACATTTATAATTAGGTGATAAATTTTATGATTTTTTAAAACAAACGCATTATTCGGGAATCTGTGGACGAAAAAATCAGTTTTTTTAGGTCATTCTTTTAATTGGGAACTTTATAATAATTCTAGAAAAATTCATAATTAGTTCATACATTTTATGATCTTTGAAATAAAGTCGAAAAATACCTTATTAATACATTTATTTATTAAATTTATTTATAATATCAACAATAATAATTTCACGAAGAAGTCGTCTTTTTGGGTGAAAAGTATTCCTTTTTTTATCACAACTTACAATTACATTGTAAATTTTAATTATGTTACAATTATTGTTTCTGTAAAGAATCATAAACAAAAATATGAACAAAATCATTTTCAAAAAATTATTTTAAATAAGAGCGTCACCGGTAACCAATTCAAAAAATTCGCCCGAAAAAATTAATTATTAATTAATTGTTAATTAATTATCCATTTTTATTAATTAATTATAAAATAATTCATTTTTAGCTATGTAGACACAAATCAACTTGCTCTGAACTATTTTTTGATAGAAAGTCGTCGTTTTTAGAAAAAAATGTCCATTTTTTGTCCAGTTTGCAATTAGAGCGAGATAATAGTATCCTGAAATTTATAACTTTTTGTCCATTTTTAAATTAGACTAAAACAAAAATTAATTAAATTCAACAAAAATAATTGATTTTTGAAACAATTTATTTTCTTTGTTAATAATATTTTTTGCTTAAAGATAGAAAGTTGCTGTTTCTCAACAATTTTTAACTTTTTGTCCACTTTGCACTAAGTAAGGTAATATTTAATGCATACTAACAAAAACAATTATTTGAATAATTTATTACTGTTTATAACTATCTTTTAATAGATAAGCGCTGGAAAGTTGCGTTTTTTTCTTATTTGGTTAACTTTGCCTTGTCTTTAAGTTTTGAACAAATAATAAATAAAGATTAGACAGAAACATATTTTAAACAATCTCTTTTTCTTAAATCTATTTTGCTGGATGGAAGGCGGATATCAAAGTATGTACAATTCCAAATATTGTTTTTACGCTATACAATAAAGTTTTTGTCCTCATTCAAACCAAAACTTTCACAAGTCATTTATAGACTTAGTCATTTCACCTACTTTTAATTATTTGCGTTTTTATATCTCACGTAATATAGTTTTTTTGTTTAAATACATTTTTTTTTATTATATTTATTATATTATAATATTTATATATTATTATTTTTATATTTTGCTTCAGATAAGAAGCTATAAAATGCAATTAAACTTGTTTAAAGGATCCAATCGCTATTTAGTCAAGCTGAAAAATAGAAAAATATATAAGCGAAAAAAAAATTCTAAATTTTTTTTTGTTTTTCTTAACTTTTTTCAAACTTTTACAATATTTTGACTTTTCAAAATTTATTATATACAGTTCTAAATAATTTTTTCTTTTTAAAAAGAAATCATTCTTCCACTTTTGAATTAGGAAATGCGTCGTCTAATTTGCATTGCATTATTTAAACTTAAAGAATTATTTATGAAAACCAAAAATTACTCAAAATGATAAATTTAATAAAAAAATTGAGGAATTACATTCCTACTTAAAATAATTAATTTTCAACTAAAAAAAGGAATTTTTAACAAAATAGTTAAATTACCAATCAAAGTGATGAACTTAATAAAAATGAATTATTGACAAAAGTCAAAACTTTTTGATACAATTTACACCTGATAGATGAATTTTTCACAACTTAGTTTAATTTTCATTTAAACAGATGAATTTACAACCAAGATGAATAAATGTCTATCAAGAAAAATAAATTTTCGCAAAAAAGGGGATGATTAAATTTATGATTAAAAAAATTAATTCTCGTTAAGAATATTCTAAGTATTTCTAAGAATAAGAAAAATAATGATAAAAATTAAGAATAATGAGAATAATTAAGAATATTTCAACACAAAACACAAACTTTTAATAAAATACAGATATTTTCAACGTAACAGCTCAAATTTTAAGTAAAGATAATCAATGTTAAGCCAGGAATCAAATAATTCAATTTTCATTTACAAAATTTCAGTTTCAACGAAAAAAAATGTCGATCAAAGTAGTCCAATATTTAGGCAAATAAATTAAATTTTTACTAAAGGAATATATAATTGTTATATATAATATTCGAATTTTTAACCCAAAAAATGAATTTGCTATAACAATAAAACGAAATTTTTCAGCAAAATAGATGAATTTTCAAGAAAATATTTATTTTCTCATCGAAACAGATAAATCGTGAAGTACAAGATTAAAGGCCTATTAAAAAAAAATTTCAACACAAAAGGGAATACTTAAATTTTCAGTTAAAAAAATCAATTTTCAATAAGAGAAACTAATTTAGATTGAAGAAAATATTTTTCAATCAAAAACAAATTAATTTTGTAACAAAAGAGATTGATTTTTTAACAAAATATATGAATTTTTAAGTAAAAGTTGAATTTATATAGAAATATTTATTAAATTTTCAATTTGATAAAATTCATTTGCAGCAAAAAAAGGGTTTCTAACAAAATAGTTACATTTTGTAACAAAGAAAACGAATATGAACTTACATAATAAATCTATTGAAAAATGTACCACAATAATTTAATTTTCAGCCCAAGAAAAGACAATTTTACATCAAAATATATAAATTAAAAAAAAAGTTGATTTTTCATCTAAACAGATAACATTGTTTTATTTATAAATAAATAATAAATATAAATTACAAGTTTAAATAAATAATAAAATATTTTAAAAATTATAAAAATTTGTTCTCTCTCGGATATTGGACGGGTCGAAACATATGTGACGCTCCGCGAGGAAAGGGACCTCAAGTTTGAAAAATCGATTTTCAGTTTTTTTATGATATTGATATTTTAAAATCGCAAGTTTGGGAGGAGACATGGATTCGCAGTGGAAGACAGGGTGGTATCAGGCCATCAGCCATTAAGATTGCGGATGAAGAGTATGGCGGAAGGCCAGGTGGGGAAGAAGGATCGATAAGGGAGAGGATGACCTGGAGGAGAGAGGGACAGAGACGTATCAGGAGCAGTTAGGAAAGGTAAGCTTTAAAGGGGAGTAAAAAAGAAGTACAAGAAGTGGAAAAAAGGAACTGTAAAAGGGAGGAGTACGTACAAATGAAGAAGGAGTTTCATTTTATGTTTAAGAAGAAAGAACAAGGAAAGAAGAAAAATATGAAAGAGGAATTGATGAGTTTTAAAACAGAAGGGGACGTGTGGAAGATAATAAATAGGTATAGGAAACGTAGGGTGCACGGAAGAGAAATGATGGAATTAGGAGAACTTGGGATATGGTCACTTGCGTATGCAGATGATGTAGCGCTACGAGCAAAATACCAAAATGCCGTAAAGGAGGCAATGAAGAGAGTGAGAAGCTACCAGAATAAGAATCGGTTGATACTGAATGCGGATGGGAAAGAAGGTGCACGAGGTGAAAGAGTTGTGTGCTTCGAAAGAATGAGGGCGTGAACTCCTTAGTCAAGAATCAAGCTCCTTTAATAAATATTTAACCATTTGTTACAAGATTAATTAATTCAAGCTCTTTAATCTAAAGTGAAAAATTACTTGATAACCTAAAAATCGATGACAGAGAATTTCGATACAACTTTTTGTTCAATACAATTTTATTAATGTTAAACTGACGTGTAATAATAAATTCTCAAATTGATATGATAAAAAATGTTACGAGAAAAAAACTACTCAAAAAGCGAGCAGAGACGTAGGGACTTTAATGTGCCGATCATATGTAACACATGATTTGTTGTTAACTCATTTGTTTCTAGAAGCTCTGAATAGGGATGCTATGTTCCTCCTAGTACTTGACGCGGGTGTTTGCGGTCTTGCCAAAGAACCAGAATCACGACGAGAACTAAGGCTTCGTCCTCCGACTCTAAGACTAGGTAGACAACTCGGAAGGTGGGCTGCATCAGACGGAGCACGAAAACTAGCACTAGAACCACGACTAGAACTTAACGTCTGGGACATAAGAGGAATACACTGTGGGTCCGTTGCTTCTGACCCCATTATTCCCGGTAGTGTTTCTCTTAATCTCGGTAGTGATTCCCTAATGTTCGGTAGTGAATCTAATCGTGACGGGGATGGAACAGTTGTTATCAGCGGAAGTGAAGTGCTGCCAGTACCGCGACGAAATGAGAAGCCAGCAGCATTTTCAATGAGCCATTGAGGACGTCGTACCTCTTTATTCTGCGAAATCAAATACAAGAAGGCACTTTGACACACCCATACGCCGGTCCCTTCCTGTATAGAAAATTTAACAAGGTATTTTAGCCACTTACTTCCGTTAACGCGTTTAGTCTCATAAACTCGTTCAGGGTGATTGCGGTCCAGTTTTTTCTTTGTTTTTAGAATAACAATGTCCCCATAAAGCGAGTAATAACGAATACCACCATCTTCTCCATCCGGTACGTGTACTCCAAGGATATATTTTTTGTATATTAATTCTTTCCCTGTGGGAATAACAAGATCTGGTAGATAGCTTAGATCAACTTGAGGTGGAAGATAGACAGGTGGTCTTTGGGGTTCAGAAGTTTCCACCGCTACAATTTCGGAAGAAGGTCCCTCACCATGAATTTCAGAACTTCCCTCAAAATGAATTTCAGAAGTTCCCGCAGCATGAATTTCAGAGGAAGTTCCCTCAGCTTGAATTTCAGAAGCAGCTGCCGCGAGCGCAGCTTCACGTTCCTGTCGTCTTCGTGCACGTTCTGGAGCTGCTTGATGATATTTTTGAAATACTTGTGAACTTAATTCTGTGAAAATATAAAATAATGTAGAAGTAGTTTTTTGTCCGTTCAATGACAGTTAATTCTCCACTTAGTCTAAATCGAAATGTGTACAGTCTTCCGTCGTGAAAAAATTCTCTTTGGCGCCGCTGGGATATGAAGCAGAAGAAAAATACATCTCAAATAAAAAATCTAATATTTGATATTTCAAACAAAAACGGCTTCATTTTTTTATAGAAAAATATGTTATTAAAAAAAATGTTATTTATCAATGAATTTCTTGCATCCACAACTAAACAGATTCTTTGAACTATCAGCTATTAGCATAAGTGATAAAGCACCCGACCATTATTCGAAAGTTATGTAGTTTTATGCCCAGCGGGGGAAGGGGATCATTTTTCAGACAAAAATTTTGTTTAAAAAAATAAACAGATTCGTTTTCAACCGAATAATTGCATTTTTAGTCAAATAGGTGAAATTTCTACTAAATACTTTAACTTTTCGAACAAAAAGATCAATTTTCCACTACAAGAAAGCTAAAGAGGTACATTTTTGAAGAAAAAAACCTAATTTTTCAAGCCGGAAGAGTAATTTTTCACAAAAAGAACGAATTTTCAACAAGCTACATGAATTTTCAACAAACATAAATCCAATTTGCAAACTAAAAGAGATCAAATTATAGCAAAAATGAAATGGTTAAAATATCATTTAAAAAATTAATTTTTATTTTAAAAATCTAACTTTTTGCTAAACTTTTTAACAGAATATTTAATATTTGACATTTCAACCAATAAATAGTTTAATGTTAAATTTAAACGCTTGAATTTAACATTTAAAAAACAAGTTTTAAATCAAACTCTTGAACCCTGAATTTAAAAAATTCATGTTCAAGTAAATAGTTTCATTTTCAACCAAAAGAATTAATTTTATATTCAAAATACGAACTTTTAGCAAATGAAATACATCTTCTACCAAATAGTTGAATTTTTGCTACAAACAGAATCAATTTTGTGCAAAGAATAAAACAGTTCAAATTTGCTTCAAAAATAAATTTTCAATCAGTAATAAAGTATTTTCTACCGAATTGTTAAATTTTCTAACACGAAATTAAATATCTAATCCAAATATATAACTAATTTCAATTTTTTCAACAACGATTGTTAATTTATGCAATCTTCTGTGTTAGGAATCATTTCTACAACAAATAATATAAATAATTTATAATTTTGTCTCTACTATCTTTAAATTTCTGATAAGATAAGTAAATTTGTTTTCTTTTATCATTCGATGCGATTCTCGGATTGCTTTCTAATATATTACATGAATGATACTAAATATACAATGATATTTTTAAGATATCGTATTTTTTAGTTTCAAGATCAGCAACTAAAGAAAGAAACTAGCAAAAGCCGATAATATATATTTATTTAATTATTTAAATTATCTTATGTATTATACTAACCTATGGAGTGAAAGAAGAATGCTGAGCTTATACAGAGTGAGGCAATGGTGACCTTCATTATTCCAAAATAGAAGAGCCAGTTTCTTGACGAATTTTCGAAATAGTAATGACAAGAGAACAAACTTGTGCGTTGGTGAGTGAAATACAACTTCTTATCTTGATTTTCTCAAATAATCTGTTCATCTAATGATAATATACCAAGAAAATATGCCAATGTCAATGTTTCGTACTACATTAGGAAGCTCTTAAAAATCCAGATAATTTTCAATTACAGATTAAACTTAAATTTCATACAGTAATAACATAAAGAGATTTTAATACACTTGTAACTGAAAATGCACTCTCACATATCCTTATTTTACTATTATGTATATATTTAAAGTTAGCATTTTAAATCTGACTGTGTCGATTCTTGACCGGCCACACGGGATTTGTTCCAATCTTCAGAGTTGCCTATGAATACGGCACACACATTTTTGTTATTGAAAATACGATGAGCGTAGGCAAAGTATTTTCTGTGTGAATAGGAACCTTGATAAACATAACCGATAATATATTCAAATTACAAAAAGTGTTAATAATTAGATTCGACTAACATTATTTTTGTGACCTCGAGACATTGGAGAGGAGTAGAGATTTGACCAACATGATTTTTAAAAAAAGGCACAGGGGTGTCCCTTCCGCCCCCACAAGACGTGGGGAAGAATTAGGAATTTAAATAAACATTACTTTTGTGACAAGTTACAGGAGTGCCTTTTCACTCCTCACGAGACATTAGAAAGGGGTAGATATTTGATCGGAATTATTTTTGTAACCAGTCACAAGGGTTCTCTTTCCGCCCCCACTAGATGTGAAAAAGAATTAGGGATTTGAATAAACATTATTTCTGTGACCAGTTACAGGAGTTCCTTCCCACCCCCCACGAGACATTAGAAAGGAGTCGAGATTCGACCAACATTATTTTGTAACTAGTCACAGGGGCTTCCTTTCCGCCCCCATAATACGTGAGAAAGAATTAGGTAATTGAATAAACATTATTTCTGTGCCAAGTTTCAGGAGTACCTCCCCCACGAGACATTGGAAAGTAATAAAGATTTGACCAACATTATTTTCGTAACCAGTCACAGGGGTTTCCTTCCCACGCCCACACGACTCGAGAAAGAATTAGTGTGTTTTATAAACATTATTTCGGTGACCAGTTACAGGAGTATCTTCTCACCCTCATGAGACAATGGAAAGGATTCGAGACTTGACCAACATTATTTTTGTAATCCCTAACAGAGGCTTCCTTTCCTCCCCCACGAGATGTGAAAAAGAATTAGAAATTTGAATACGCATTATTTTTGTGAGCAGTTACAGGAGTGGCATCCCACCCCCACGAGACATTGAAAAGAAGTAGAGATTTGACTAACATGATTTTTGTAACTAGTCCAGGGGGTTACCTTCCGCTCCACAATACGTGATAAGGAATCAGGGATTTGAATACACATTCCGTCTCTGATCAGTTACAGAAGTGCCTTTCCACCCCCACGAAACGTTGGAAAGGAGTAGAGATTTGACCAAAATTATTTTTGTAACCATTCACAGGGATTTCTTTTCCGCCCCCCCACACGACTCTAAAAAGAATCAGGGGGTTTGATAAACATTATTTCTGTGACTAATTACAACAGTGCCCCCGCCCCCCACCCAAGAGACATTAGAAACAAGTTGATATTTTTCCAACATTATTTTTGTAGCTAGTCACAGGGTTTTTTTCGCCCTCACAAGACGTGAGTAAAAATGAGGGATTTGATTAAACATTATTTTTGTGAGCAGTTACAGGAGTGCCTTTCCACGCGCTACGAGACAGTGGAAAGGATTCGAGACTTGACCAAAATTTTTTTTGTACCCAGTCACAGGGATAACCTTCCCGCCCCCACGAGACTTGAGAAAGAATTAGGGATTTGAATAAACATTATTTCTGCTACCAGTTACAGGTGTGTCTATCCTTCTTCCAACGAGACATTGGAAAGAAATAGAGATTTGCCCAAAAAAATTTTCGTCAAAAGTCATTGGGTTTTCCTTTTCACCCCCACAAAACGTGAGAAAGAATTAGATATTTAATAAAACATTATTTCTGTGTCTACTTACAGCAGGCCCTCCACCCACGAAACATTAAAAAGGAGTATATTTTTGACCAACATTATTTTCATAACCAGTCACAGGGGCTTCCTTTCCGCCCACACAACAAGTGAGAAGGAATTAGGGATTTGATCAAGCATTATTTCTGTGATAAGTTACAGGAGTACCTATCCCCACGAGGCATTGGCAAGGAGTACAGATTTGACCAACTTTTTTTTTGTTACCAATCACAGGGATTTCCTTTCCGCCCCCACTATATGTAAAAAGGAATTGGAGATTTGATTAAACATTACGTTGGAATGGAGTAAAGATTTGACCAACCCGCCAACACAAGACGTGAGAAGGAACTAGGGATTTGAATAAGCATGTCTTCTGTGAGCAGTTACAGAAGTGCCTTCCCACGCCCCACGAGACATTGGAAAGAAGTAGAGGTTCGACCAACATTATTTTTGTAACAAGTCACAGGGGTGTCCCTTCCGCCCACACGAGACGTGAGAAAGAATTGGGGATTTTAATAAATACTATTTCTTTGACCAGTTACAGTTGTGTCTTTCCGCCCCCACGAGACATTGGATAGAAACAGAGATTTTATCAACATTGTTATGGTAACCAGTCACAGGGTTTTTCTTTCCACCCTGACAGGACGCGAGAAAGAATTAGGGATTTGATTAAACATTATTTCTGTG
>NC_046661.1:129239759-129272085 GCF_010883055.1 Belonocnema kinseyi
CCCCCGAGGCATCGAAAAGATGTAAAGATTTGAACATCATTACTTTCGAAAGCAGTCACAGGTGTTTCCTTTTCAACCCCACAAGACGTGAGAAATAATTAGGGATTTAAATAAACTTCATTTCCGTGACTAGTTACAGGAGTGCCTTCCCGCCCCCACGAGACATTAGAAGGAGGTGGAAATTTGACCAACATTATTTGTGTAACCAGTCACAGGGGTTTTCTTTCCGCCCCCCCCCCCCAACAAGAAGCGAAAAAGAATTAATCATTTAAATCAATATTCTTTCTGTGACCAGACATAAGAGTGCCCCCCTCACACGTGACATTAAAAAGGAGTAGAATTTTGGCCGACATTATTTTTGTGACCAGTTACAGAAGTGCCCTCCGACCCCCTACGAGACATTGGAATAAAGTAGAGATTTGACCAACATTATGTTTGTAATGAGTCACAGGGATTTCCTTTCCGTCCTAAAAGACGTAGAAAGAATTAGGAATTTGATTGAACATTATTTTTGTGACCAGTTACAGGAGTGCCTTCCCACCCCGAGCAAGACAATGGAAAGGAGTACAGATTTGACCAACATTATTTCTCTAAGTGTCACAAGGTTTTTTTCCTCCTAGATGACGTGGAAAATAATAAGTGCTTTGATTAAACCTTATTTATGTAACCAGTCACATGAGTTTTATTTTCGCTCCCACAAGACTTTGGAAAGGATTAGGAATTAGAAAATAAAATGGTTTCCATGACCAATCACAGTATTGTTTTCTCACCCCCTGGCGACAGGGAAGTATCAGGATCAGTTAGGAAAGGTAAGCTCTAAAGGGGAGTAAAAAGGAAGTACAATAAGTGGAAGAAGAGAACTGTAAAAGGGAGAAGTACGTACGAGGTGTGTTCAAAAAATAAGGTGACTTTATGGTTTTCTCAAAAAATATTTATTTATTCCTGAATATTTATGTTGTCCCCTTCAAAGTAATCGCCCTCAGATATAATATACTTGTGCCAACGCTTTTTCCAATCGTCGAAGCACTTCTGACAATCATTTTGTGGTATAGCCTTGAGTTCTTTCAGCGATGCAGTTTTTATCTCCTTAATCGTTGAAAATCGATGTCCTCTCATGGGTCTCTTCAGTTTTGGAAAAAGAAAAAAGTCACTGAGGGCGCTGAGGCATGACTGTGGTGCCGATTTTGGTCAGAAAACCTTTCACAAGCAGTTTCAAAATTAAGCAGTTTTGGAACCAATTTCGTTGACACACGTCTCAGGCCCAAAACGTCCGAAAAGATAGCATGGCATGAGCCAACCGATATGCCAACATCTTCAGCAACTTCTCTGATGGTAATTCGGCGATTTTTCAACACCATTTCTCCCACTGCTTGAACGTTTTCATATGTTGTTAACGTGCTGGGATGTCCAGGGCGAGATTCGTCTTCGACATCCTCTCGGCCTTCTTGGAATAGCTTGTACCACTTAAACACATTTTTCTTACCCAGAGTAGACTCACCGTATGCAACTGTCAACATTTCAAGAGTTTTAGAGCACTGGATTCCATTTTTCACACAAAATTTAATGCAAACTCTTTGCTCCATTTTTTTTGAAAGAAGAAAATCGCCGAGCACACCAAACCCTTCTAACCTTTCACGCCTCTGCCAGAAAAACAACACGAGCTATATAGTCAAAACTGTGAACATATGATCGTGACGAGCGTACCAGCACAACAAAACAAAAAATTTAACACTTGAATATACGTAGCCCGTGAAAATTGAAAAATCACATTACTTTTTGAACGCACCTCGTATAAATGAGGAAGGAGTTTCAGTTGATGTTTAAGAATAAATAACAGGGAAAGAAGAAAGATCTAAAAGAGGAATTGATGAGTGTTAAAACAGAAGTGGGCCGTGTGGAAGATAATAAACAGGTATAGGAAACGTACGGTGCTCGAAACGGAAATGACGGAATTAGGAGAACGAAAGAGGTAGATTGACAGGAGCTGAAGGACGATGAGGTAGAGAAACAAATGAGGAAGTCGAAAAGGTCTAAGGCAAGAGAGCTGGACGGGATAGAGAAAGAAGCTTGTCTTTATAGTGGATACTTCACAAAGGAAAGGAGTATTATCGACAATATTTACGTCTTGCGGTATGTGGTGGATAGAGGAAGATCTATGCAGGCTTCGAAAGTGTACGCGCCTTTTTTAGACTCGCGTCTTAAAAGAGAGGATGAAGAGAGTGAGAAGCTACCAGAATAAAAATCGGTTGAAACTGAATGCGGAAAAGTCAAGATTATGGGGTTCAGGTAAGAAAATGGAAGGGGAAGGCGAGAGCATTAGAAGTGGATGGGAAAGACGGTGCACGAGCTGAAAGAGTTGGTGTACTTGGGCTTCTGCTTCGAAAGAAGGAGGAGTGAACTCTTTAGTCAAGAATCAATCTCCTTTAATAAATATTTAACCATTTGTTACAAAATTAATTATTTCACTTACCTGAATCTAAAGTGCAAAATTAATTGATAACCTAAAAATCGTTGACAGAGAATTGCGATACAACTTTTTGTTCAAGACAATTTTATAAATGTTAAACTGACATGTACTAATAAATTCTCAAATTGATATGATAGAAAATGTTACGAGACAAAAACTACTCAAAAAGCGAGCGGAGACGTAGAGGCTTCAATGTGCTGATCATATGTAATACATGATTTGTTGTTAACTCAGTTGTTTCTAGAAGCTCTGAATAGGGATGCTATGTTTCTTCTAATAGATGACGCGGGTGTTTGCGGTCTTGCCAAAGAACCAGAATCACGACGGGAACTAAGGCTTCGTCCTCCGATTCTAAGACTAGGTAGACAACTCGGAAGGCGGGCTGCATCAGACGGAGCACGCAAACGAGCACTAGCACTACGACTAGAACTTAACCTCTGGGACATAAGAGGAATACACTGTGGGTCCATTGCTTCGGAACCTATTATTCCCGGTAGTGTTTCTCCTAATCTCGGTAGTGATTCCCTGATGCTCGGTAGTGAATCTAATCGTGACGGGGATGGAACAGTTGTTATCAGCGGAAGTGAAGTGCTGCCAGTACCGCGACGAAATGAGAAGCCAGCAGCATTTTCAATGAGCCATTGAGGACGTCGTACCTCTTTATTCTGCGAAATCAGATACAAGAAGGCACTTTGACAGACCCATACGCCGGTCCCTTCCTGTATAGAAAATTTAACAAGGTATTTTAGCCACTTACTTCCGTTAACGCGTTTAGTCTCATAAACTTGTTCAGGGTGATTGCGGTCCAGTTTTTTCTTTGTTTTTAGAATAACAATGTCCCCATGAAGCGAGTAATAACGAATACCACCATCTTCTCCATCCGGTACGTGTACTCCAAGGATATATTTTTTGTATATTAATTCTCTCCCTGTGGGAATAACAAGATCTGGTAGATAGCTTAGATCAACTTGAGGTGGAAGATAGACAGGTGGTCTTTGGGGTTCAGAAGTTTCCACAGCTACAATTTCGGAAGAAGGTCCCTCACCGTGAATTTCAGAAGTTCCCTCACTATGAATTTCAGAAGGTCCCGCAGCATGAATTTCAGAAGAAGTTCCCTCAGCTTGAATTTCAGAAGCAGCTGCCGCGAGCGCAGCTTCGCGTTCCTGTCGTCTTCGTGCACGTTCTGGAGCTGCTTGATGATATTTTTGAAATACTTGTGAACTTAATTCTGTGAAAATATAAAATAATGTAGTTTTTTGTCCGTTAAATGACAGTTAATAATCCACTTAGTCTAAATCGAAATGTGTACAGTCTTCAGTCGTGAGAAAAATTCTCTCTGGTGCCGCTGGGATACGGAGCGGAAGAAAAATACATCTTAAATAAAAAATCTAAAATTTGATATTTCAAACAAAAACGGCTTTATTTTTAAATATGAAAATATGTTATTAACAAAAAAAAGTTATTTATGAACGAATTTCTTGAATCCTTAACTAAACAGAGTCCTTGAACTATCAGCTATTAGCATAAGTGATAAAGCACCCGACCATTATTCGAAAGTTACGTAGTTTTATAGGTCTATCAAGCTAGCACCTCCACAAACGAAATTCGCAAATTTTTTTGTCAGAATTTTGGGCTTTTTATGGGCTGTATTGCCGATTTTTGGGATCCCCTACTTTTTGTGAAAATTCAAATTTTGAGTGGAGGTGCTGACTAGAATCAAGCCAGCACCTCCACTATATAAAAATTAAAAGAAAAAAAATCAAACACGTCAGAATTTTGGGTTTTTTTGGGCTCTTAAAGGCACCAGTAACCAATTTCCAAAAACCACCCCTACAAAATATAAAACCACCCCCTGTGTAAAAAATCAAATGGCTCAATTTAGAGTCTCAAATGCACTTAACATTATATTAGAAATATATTAGAAAAACCATCCCTGTGTAGAAAAACGTCAACCTAATAATAAAAACTTAAACCTTGGTGTTGGCAATCTTGAACAACTCGAAAATCAGAGACTCCATTTGAACCGTAAAATTCGAAAAATATCAGAGACTATAGTAACACTGCAATATTCCGAAAAAGATTCGCTTGCACTAAATTATGTTTGATTGTTAAAAAGGGACTGTTTTTTAACGTCAAGTGTTAGGGACCAAAAATCGGAGTAGGTATTTTTAAGAAGCCCAATAATCATAAACGCTGCTGACACTGGAAAATTCTCAAAAATATTAATTTTTGACAAAGTCATATATGCATGGTAGAGAAGGGTTGATTTTATAATTTAAGGATTGATGCCCAAAAATCAGAGTGGATATTTTCGAGGAGACCAAAAATCAGAGACTACTTCAACACTAGAAAATTCTCAAAAATATTATTTTTTGACAAAGTCATATATACGTGGTAGAGAAGGGTTGATTTTATACGTTTAGGTTTGAAGCCCAAAAGTCGGAGTGGATATTTTGGAGGAGTCCAAAAATCAGAGGCTACATTACACTAGAAAATTCTCAAAAATATTATTTTTCGACAAAGTCGTATATACGTAGTAGAGAAGGATTGATTTTATAAGTTAAGGTTTGAAGCCCAAAAATCGGAGTGGATATTTTCGAGGAGCCCAAAAATCAGAGATAACATTAACACTAGAAAATTCCCCAAAATATTATTTTTCGACAAAGTCATATATACGTAGTAGAGAAGGTTTGATTTCATAAGTTAAGGGTTCAAGCCCAAAAATCGGACTGGATATTTTCGAGGAGCTCAAAAATCAAAGACAACATTAAGACTAGAAAATTCCCAAAAATATTATTTTTCGACAAATTCTTGTATACGTAATAGAGAATGGTTGATTTTATGCGTTAAGGGTTAAAACTCAAAAAGTAGAGTGGGTATTTTCGAGGAGCTCAAAAATCAAAGACTACATCCGCACTAGAAAATTCTCAAAAATATTATTTCTTGACAAAGTCATATATAAATGTTAGAAAAGGTTTGATTTTATAAGTTAAGGGTTGAAGCCCAAAAATCGGAGTGGATATTTTCGAGCAGCCCAAAAATCAGAGACTACATTAACACTAGAAAATTCTCAAAAATATTATTTTTTGACAAAGTCGTATGTACGTGGTAGAGAAGGTTTGATTTTATAAGTTAAGGGTTTAAGCCCAAAAATCGGAATGGATATTTTGGAAGAGCCCAAAAATCAGAGACTACATTACCACTACAAAGTTCTCAAAAATATTATTTTTTGACAACGTCATATATACATGGTAGAGAAGGGTTGATTTTTTGCGTTAAGGGTTCAAGCCCAAAAATCAGAGTGGGTATTTTCGAGGAGCCCAAAAATTAAAGACTACATTAACACTAGAAAATTCTCAAAAATCTTACTTTTTGACAAAGTCATATATACGTGGTAGGGAAGGTTGGATTTTATACGTTAAGGGTTGATGCACAAAAATCAGAGTGGGTATTTTCGAGGAGCCCAAAAATCAGATACTCTACGGACACTGGAAAATTCTCAAAAATATTAATTTTTGACAAAGTCATATGTACTGTATGTGATAGAGAAGGGTTGATTTTATACTATCACCTATATATGACTTTCGCAAAAAATAATATTTTTGAGAATTTTCTAGTGTTAACGTAGTCTTTGATTTTTGTGCTTCAACCCTTAACGTATAAAATCAACCCTTCTCTACCACTTATGTAATATGACATTTTCAAAAAAATTATATTTTTGAGAATTTTCTAGTGTTAATGTAGTTTTTAATTTTTGGGCTGCTCGAAAATATCCACTCCGATTTTTGGGTTTCAACCCTTATCTTAGAAAATCAACCCCTCTCTACCACGTATATACGACTTTGTCAAAAACTAATATTTTTGAGAATTTTTTAGTGTTAATGTAGTCTCTGATTTTTGGGCTCCTAGAAAATACCCACTCTGATTTTTGGGCTTCATCCCTTAACGTATAAAATCCACCCTTCTCTACCACGTATATATGACTTTGTCAAAAAATAATATTTTTGAGAATTTTCTGGTGGTCATGTAGTCTCTGATTTTTGGGCTCCTTGAAAATATCCACTCCGATTTTTGGGCTTCAACCCTTAACTTATAAAATCAACCCTTCTCTACCATGTATATATGACTTTGTCAAAAATTAATATTTTTGAGAATTTTCCAGTCACAGTAGAGTTTAGGATTATTGGGCTTCTTAAAAATACCTACTCTAAATTTCGGTCCCCAACACTTGACGTTCAAAAACAGTCCCTTTTTAACAATCAAACATAATTTTGTGCAAACCAATCTTTTTCGGAATATTACAGTATTACTATAGTCTCTAATATTTTTCGAATTTTACGGTTCAAATGGAGTGCATTTGAGACTCTAAAATGAGCCAAAAATCTATTGCATTTTGGATTTTGCAATTTTTATTTTTTGCAAGGAGGTGGTTTTTGAAAATGGGGGTAGTTTTTTTTTTTTCATGCATTTTAGAGCCCAAAATAAGCCCAAAATTCTGGTGTTCTTTGTTTTTTCCGAATTTGATTTTTTACATAGGGGGTGGTTTTATATTTTGTAGGGGTGGTTTTTGGAAATTGGTTGTTGGTGCGTTTAAGAGCCCAAAAAAAGCCCAAAATTCTGACGTGTTTCATTTTTTTTTCTTATAATTTTTATGCAGTGGAGGTGCTGACTTGATTCAAGTCAGCCCCTCCACTCAAAATTTAAATTTTCACAAAAAGTAACGGAGCCCAAAAATCGGCAATACAGCCCAAAAAATGCCCAAAAGAAGCCCGAAATTCTGACATAAAGAAAGATGGGAATTTCTTTCGTGGAGGTGCTAGCTTAATAGACCTTATTTTTATGCCCAGCGGGAGGAAGGAGATCTTTTTTCAGACAAAAATTTTGTTTAAAAAAGTAAACAGATTCATTTTCAACCGAATATTTGCATTTCTAGTCAAAAAGGTGAATTTTCTACTGAATACTATACATTTTCGAAAAAAAAGTTCAATTTTCCACTACAACAAAGTCTGAACAAAATAGGTCCCGTTTCAACCAACTTGTTGAATTTGCCACCGCAAAGAATAATTTTTTACACGAAAAGACGAATTTTCAGCAAAAGAGATACATTTTTGAAGAAAAAAACCTAATTTTTCAAGCCGGAAGAGTAAGTTTTCATAAAAAGAACGAATTTTCAACAATCTACATGAATTTTCAAGAAAAATTCATCCAATTTGCTAACTAAAAGAGATCAAATTATAGCAAAAATGAAATGGTTAAAATATCATTTAAAAAATTAATTTTTAATTTAAAAATCTATCTTTTCGCCAAACTTTTTAACGGAAAATTTAGTATTTGACATTTCAACCAATAAATAGTTTAATGTTAAATTTAAACGCTTAAATTTAACATATAAAAAACAAGTTTTATATCAAACACTTGAACCCTTAATTTACAAAATTCATGTTCAACTAAATAGTTGCATCTTTAACCAACAGAATTAATTTTATATTAAAAAATACGAACTTTCAGCAAATGAAATACATCTTCTGCCAAATAGTTGAATTTTTGCTACAAACAAGATCAATTTTGTGCAAAAAATGAAACAGTTAAATTGTGGTTGAAAAATAAATTTTCAAACAATAATAAAAAATTTTCAACCAAATCGTTAAATTTTCAGTTAAAAGATTACTTTCAAATAAAAAATCTAATCGTTGATATTTAAACCAAAAGCGATTTGGTTTTTAAATACAAAGAAATTTGATTTAACCAAAAAAAGATTAATTTTCAACCAATTACTTCAATCTTTATCTTTAACTAAAGAGATCCTTTTTCTATCGAATTCTAAAACTAACAGGTGAGATTTATAAAAAATAATTCAATTTTCGAACAAAAAGCTCGATTATCAACCAGGAAGATGAATTTTCCACGAAAAAAAAATTTCAGAGCACCTCATAACTAATTTCAATTTTTTCAACAATGATAGTTAATTTATGCAATCTTCTTTTAAGATATCGTATTTTTTAGTTTCAAGATCAGCAAATAAAGAAAGAAACTAGTAAAAGCCGGTAATATATATTTATTTAATTATTTAAATTATCGTATGTATTATACTAACCTATGGAATGAAAGAAGACCGCTGAGCTTATAAAGAGTGAGGCAATAGTGCCCTTCATTATTTCAAAATAGAAGAGCCAGTTTCTTGAAGAATTTTCTAAATAGTAATGACGAGAGAACAAACTTGTGCGTTGGCGAGTGAAAAACAACTTCTTATCTTGCTTGTCTCAAATAATCTGATCATCTAATGATAATATACCAAGAAAATATACCAATGTCAATGTTGCGTACTATATTTGGAAGCTCTTAAAAATCCAGATACTTTTAATTTACAAATTAAACTTAAATTTCATACACTAATAACATAAAGAAATTTTTATACGCTTTTAACAGAAAATTCACTCTTATTTATCCTTATGTTACTATTATGTATATATATATTCAAAGTTAGCATTTATAATTTGACTGTGTCGATTCTTGACTGGCCAAACGAGATTTGTTCCAATCTTCAGAGTTGCCTATGAATACTGGCTGCGAATGTTTTTACCTGGGGAATAAATATTTTACCTCAATTTGCTCTAATATATTATATTATTGTTTAAATATTGCCGAACCAACATAAGCTAAATATCTTATCTGCACATTTGTATTAACACAACTGGTATTCTTCTCTTCGCATTTTTGTTAATGAAAATACGGTGAGCGTAGGACAAGTATTTTCTGTGTGAATAGGAACCTTGATAAACATAACCGATGATATATTCAAATTACAAAAAGCCCCCCACAAGATGTGAAAAAGAATTAGCAATTTGAATAAACATTATTTTTGTGACTAGTTACCGAAGTGCCTCTCCGCCCCCCTCGACACATTGGAAAGGAGTAGAGATTTGATCAACGTTATTTTTGTAACTAGTCACAGGGGTTTCCTTTCTGCTCCTACCATATGTGAAAAAGAATTAGGGATTTGAATAAACATTATTTCCGTGGCCAGTTACAAGTGTGTCTTCCCGCCCCCCACGAGACAATGGAAAGGAATAGAAATTTGTCAAACATTATTTTCGGAACCAGTCACAGGGGTTTCATTCCCACACCCACAAGACGCGAGAAGGAATTAAAGTTTTGATTAAACATTATTTCTGTGACAAGTTATACAAGTACCTCTCCACACGAGACATTGAAAAGGAGTCGATATTCGACCAAAATTATTTTTGTAACCAGTCACAGGGGTTCCCTTTCCACCCCCAAAAGACGTAAGAAAGAATTAGGGATTTGATTAAACATGATTTTTGTCACTAGTTACAGGAGTGCCTTCCCACTCCCCACGAGACAATAGAAAGGAGTAGAGATTTGAACAACATTATTTTTGTAACCAGTAATAGGGGCTTCCTTCCCGCCCCCACGAGATGTGAAAAAGAATTAGGAATTTGAATAAACATTATTTCTGTGACAAATTACAGCAATGGCTCCCCTCACGAAACATTAAATAGGAATAGATATTTGAGCAACATTATTTTAGTAACCAGTCATTGGGGTATCCTTTCCATCCCCACAAGACATGAGAAAGAATTAGGGATTTGATTAAACATTATTTTGGTGAGCAGTTACAGGAGTGCCTTTCCACGCCCCACGAGACATTGAAAAGGAGTAGAGATTTGACCAACATTATTTTTGTAACAAGTCACAGGGGTCTCCCTTCCGCCCCCACAAGACATGAGAAAGAATGAAGGATTTGAACCAAACTTATTTATGTGACCAATTACAGGAGTGCCTACCCGCCCCCACGAGGCATTTGAGCAACATTATTTATGTAACCAGTCACAGTGGTTTCCTTTCCGCCCCCACAAGACGCAAGAAAGAATTAAGGATGTAAATCAATATTATTACGGTGGCCAGTCATAAGATTGTTCCTACCCACACACGAGACATTAAAAAGGAGTAGAATTTTGGCCAACATTATTGCTGTCACCAGTTATGAGAGTACCTTACGACCACACACGAGACATTGGAAAGAAGTAGAAATTTGAGCAACATTATTTTTGTAACCGGTCACAGGGTCTTTCGTTCCGCCCCCACAAGACGTGAGAAAAAATTAGGGATTTGATTAAACATTATTTCTGTGACTAGTTGCAGGAATACCTCCCCCCACGAGACATATGAAAGGAGTAGATATTTGCCCAACATTATTTTTGTAACCAATCACAGGGGCTTCCTTTCCGCCCCCACAAGACGTGAAAAAGAATCAGGTATTTGATTAAACATCATTTTTGTGAGCAGTTACAGGAGTTCCTTTCCACGCCCCACGAGACATTGAAAAGGAGTAGAGACTTGACCAACATTATTTTTGTAACAAGTCACAGGGCTCTCCCTTCCGCCCCCATAAGACTTGAGAAAGAATTAGTGAGTTTAATAAACATTATTTCGGTGATCAGTTACATGAGTATCTTCTCACTCCCATGAGACAATGGAAAAGATTCGAGACTTGACCAAATTTATTTTTGTAACCAGTCACAGGGGTTACCTTCCCGCCCCCACAAGACTTGAGTAAGGATTAGGAATTTGAATAAACATTATTTCTGTGACCTGTTACAGGTGCCCCCCCCCCTCCTACGAGATATGGGAATGGAATAGAGATTTGACCAACATTTTTTTTGTAACCAGTCATCGGGGTTTCCTTTCCACCCCCACATGATGTGAAAAAGAATTAGGGATTTGATTAATCATTATTTTTGTGAGCAGTTACAGAAGTGTCTTTCCACGCCCCACGATACATTAGAAATGAGGAGAGATTTGACCCACATTATTTTTGTAACAAGTCACAGGGGTGTCCCTTCTGCCCACACGACACGTGAGAAATAATTGGAGAATTGAATAAACATTATTTCTGTGACCAGTTACAGGTATGTCTTCCCGCGCCCACGAGACATTGGAAAGGAGTAGAGATTTGACCAACATTATTTTTGTAACCAGTCACAGGGGGTTCCTTTTCGCCCCCCACAAGACGCGAGAAAGAATTAAGCATTTAAATCAATATTATTTCTGTGATCAGTCATAAGAGTACCCCCCTCCCACGACACATTAAAAATAAGTAAATTTTTTGCCGACATTATTTTTGTGACCAGTTACAGAAGTGCCTTCCGACCCCGAACAAGACAATGGAAAGGAATACAGATTTGACCAACATTATTTCTCTAAGAGTCACAAGATTTTTTTCCGCCTAGATGACGTGGAAAATAATAAGTGCTTTGATTAAACCTTATTTCTGTATCCAGTCACATGAGTTTTATTTTCGCCCCCACGAGACTTTGGAAAGGATTAGGGACTTGAAAAAAATTGCTTCCGTGATCAATCACAGTTTTGTTTTCTCGCCCCCGCGAGACGTTGGAAAGGTGTAGGGATTTGATTAAAATTATTTCAGTGAAACTATTTCTGCCAGAAGACAATAATTAACCGATTTTTTAAAATGAAAGCTAATAAAATTTCGCGTCGAACTATCTTGGCTGATTTTTCAATTTTTTAAAATGTTTTTGTTCATTAAATAACAAAATATTTAAAAACTTTACTTTTGAAGTATACCGGTTTTTGAAAAATGCTTTGATCCAATAGAAAGTACCTAGAAAACTGAAAGCAACTATTTGGAAAAGAAGTCCCATAGCAAGAAAAATGTAAAAAATTCATTGGATTTGTTATAAACAAATAAGGGAATGAAAATGGCTTCCTGGGGATTGGCGGCGATTCGACATCAGATTCGCACTATATTTAAACATTTTATGGACAAAAAGAGTTTTCTAGTTGAATTAATAGATATCAATAAATAATTGGTTATTTCAAAAGCATTTTCATAAACAAATATCCATATCAAATATGTGTGATGGAATAAATCAAGTTTTTTCTATGTAACCGATCACATATTGCCTGGAAAGAAAACCTAAATATAATATTTGGCTATCAATTAAAAATTAATAATCGTTTAAACTACCTTAATTAATGAATGTACTATATCTCTATTTCTGGAGGTACAAACTTTATTTTTTCGACGCAGTCAATTCAAAATTACTAACTTCTAAGGTCTTAAGAACATTTTGAAACATGCTTTTTCACGAGATTAATAGACAGTTGATTAGCAATGGTTTTTTATTATAAATCGATAATATTTAATAAATATTTAACCAAGGTTCATTAAAAAATATATTATTTGTTCGTTTTTCAGCATATAAACTTGCTTCTTATCTGTAATCAACTTTCAATAACACATTTTTCAACTTTTTTTTAATAGTTCGGTCACAACCTCCTCTTTTTATTATCAATTTAATCTACGTAGCCATAAACGGTAAATAATATAAGATTTTTACATGTATTGAACAGATGGGATTAAGTAGTCATTAAGTTTCTTTGATAAATCATTAATTTTGATCAACTTATTGCAAGGAAATATTGCTAAGTAATTTTAATTATATTACCCAAAAAAAAAATTTCAGTTTACAAATGCATTAGCCGAGTAAATTTGTGTACTACATTCTTAATAAAAAAAAGATAGTTGATGATGTATTTCTTACTTAAGTTTGCTTAAACAATTATCAAATGTTATCGATTCGTAGAAATCTAACATAAAATGATAAAAATTTTTTGAACAATTGTTGTTTACTTTTCTTAAGATCACCATCATTAGTCTGTTTAAAATACCAGCTGATTATTGTCTTAGCAATAGTCTATTAGAAAAGATTTAAAAAATTGAGGTTTTTTCGAATTTTTTAACTTATTTTCAACTTTCTAATTAAAGCAAGGCAAATATCAATTAAATTCAGCAGAAATAATTTTACAAACAAATTGTTAATAGTTACGATGATATTCTCTCAGAACAATGCTAGAAAGTTTCGGTTTTTTCTAAAATTGTTCAATTTTTGTAGAATTTTTGATTAGAATGAGGTAATAATTAACTCAAGCTAACAAAAATAATTGTTTAAACAGTTTATTATTATTTTTAATATAGTGACTAAATAGCTAGTGAAATTTAACCAACATAACAAATTTTCATTTAAAAATTATTTCGAGGAAAAGAAATGAGATTTTAGCGGAAATTATATATCTAACTAAAAAGTGTAAAGGGCAATAATTGTTTTGGTTCAAATTTTTACTTTAAAATGATCATTAACGGTACAATAGGGCACAAACCTAGAACAATTCAGGAATTTTTTTAATTGCGCTGGTGGCCCTGAAAAGTTTTTTTTTCCAATCCTGGCTTGAATTCTCATTTTTTCTATACAAAAAATTGCCAATTCTTGAAGTAGCTCACGGAAGGTCACGCGCATCAAATATCATCTTTCTCGAAAACTTACTTTTGATTTGAGGATTCTTTGGTGTTGATAAAGAACCTTAAAATAATGGTTTAAAAAAAAAAAATGTAGTCCTATTTTTTTAACTATTAGTAATAGGTCGTGATTTTGAAAAATTATGTTTGAAAAACAAATTTCAAGAGCCTTATGGATTTTTCAAACCCTAATTTTGCAAATTTATTTCTAAAAAATGAAATCACTTTTTATTTTCTCCATTTTTGTACATAGATAGCCTACAATGTCGTGTGCATGCCATGTAAATAACAATATAGGAACTCCCTTAGTTTTAGAGAAATAATTAAAATAGTACGGTTTATTTCAGAAATTCATTTGAAGTATAAATTTTTGAAAAATCCACAAAGTTTTTGAAATTTGTCTGTTAAAAAAATATTTTCTCTAACTGCAGCCTACTACGATAATTAAAAAGATAGACATTGATATTATTGAAACAACCAAAGGTATAAAGATCACCAAACATATAAAATTTTATGAAAAAAAGGCCAACGTTTTCCGCTCAAACTCTTGAAAAACGGACACTAATATTTTCATAAGAATTAATAACTATAGCTGAAATTCTTTAAATAATTAGATGTGGAATTGCTGATGAGCCAACCATTGCTTTCCACAAATGTAAGCCCGTCTAGCGAAATGTTTCAAAAATCAAAATTATCGGAGATTTTTCATTTTACTATTATGGTCGACAAATATTCAAAATAAAAGTAGAAAACATAGCTTAGCAGGAAAAGTCTTTGAATTTATTTGAGGGGTTGATTCAAAATACCTTAATGATTCGGCCAAGGACATCGACATTTAGTAAAAACCATTTTTTTATTATTCTAATGGGGTCGGGTATCAATTCACAATAAATTTGAGGAAAAAATCATGACAGGAAAAATGTTCAAATATATTTTAAGGGCTACTTTGAAGTCATTGGAAAAAATGTAAAGCGCTACCAAGACTTTACTCAATAAAAATTTCCTTGATTTTTCAAATGTTGATTGAAATAATATTGCCAATCACCAAATTCCTGTGGGGGCGTTACAGGCAGAATAAAGATTATTTGAAAAGTGAATAGAGTAAGGTGAAATTGATCAAATGTCTATATAATTCTTGTCTTTTCATTTCGAACCAGGAACTACGAATATATGCATTTTTTTAGAATGTGGCCTTCATATTGTTTCGATGAAGCTGTAAAGTTAGACAATCATCTTTAATTAAACACTTTTAGTTGTCAAGTTTCACATTTTTATAAGTTTCTTCAAATTAAAATACTACCACATACATGCCTAAATAAATAATTTTTTTCTTATTTTATTGGCAATAATTATTCTGATTGGAAAAAAGTCAGAATAATCAAATTATTTCTTAAATTATAACATGAATTTTTCTGAATATATCAAAGAATACTATTAATGCCACTGACTCAAAAAAGACAATTTTTCAATTTATGAAAAAATTGTCAATTTCTAACAAAATATTTTAAAAGTAATTTCAATTCCTAATATTAAAATTTTTCGCACAAAAAATTACTCTATTCCGGTGACTTCGATCCAAAGTTCGTGAAAAATGCAGCTTTTAAAGACGAATTTGTGATCTATTCATTTAATATAATTAATAAGCGACATAATGTGCAAAATTTTTATTTTTGCAACTAACAATGTTTTAAGGGTATAAAATGTTAAATGGTTTGCCTTCTCTTAAGAGATCTATCTCTATCGAATAAGATTTTTTTAGAGAACTGTAAAAAAGATTAATTTTTTTGGACAACTTTCTAAAAAGAAATGCATTTTTTTGAGCTTCATAATTTTTTGTTGAAAATTCATCCCACAAATGAAAATTCATCTATTATTCTAAAAATTAATTTTTTGTATTGATTATATTAAGAATTGATATTTCACTTAAAAATATAATCTTTTCTGGCTCAAAATTAATGTTTGGTTCTAATTCATCCTTTTTGGTAGAACATTAATCTTCTTGCTTGAAAATTAATTTTTAAAAATCATTCTGGTTTTTAAGGAGTCGACTATTTTGATAAATAACATTATTTTTTTAGATTTAATTCAACTGTTCTTTATTTGAAATTAAATTCTTTTTTGTTTTAAATATCATTTCATTCATGTTTTGTTGAGAATTAATACCTTTTCGTTCAAAAAGCAAACACTTTGTTTAAGGTTAAACTATTTTCTAAAAAATGTATTCTTTTAAGATTCATCTTTTTTTTGAAAATTTTACTATCATCATAAAAATTTCTTTTTTCTTAAAGTAACTTTCCTTACAATTGATATTTTGAATTAAAAAATAGTCAATTCTGATTAAAAATTAATGTTTTTTGTTTAAAATTTGAAATTTTGTTAAAACAGAATCTTTTTTTGATTGAGTTCAGCTGTATTTTTATTTTAAATTACAAAATATTATTTTATTTAAGTATCATCTAATACATGTTTCGTTTAAAATTGATATTTTTAGTTGAAATTGGAAATTAATGTATTTTGTTGAAAATTCAACTATTTAGTCAAAATTTAAAAAAATAATCCTTTTTTAATGAAACTGTTTGATTTATTTGTAATTCAAATCTTTTCTGGTTGAAATATCTATTACATGTTCCATTCATTGTTTGTTATTATTGATTTTTATAGCAACTACTTAGTTTAAAGTTGAACTGATTTCTAAATAATTGATTTTTACTTCTTGGATATTCATCATTTTAATTAAAAACTTATTTTCTTCCTTAGTAATTCAATTATCCGACTAAAAATAAAACGAATTTATGAAAATTTAACTTTTTGGTAAAAAAATGAAATAAATCTTTGAAAATTTCTTTTTTTTAATGAATTTAACAGGTTTAAGATTTGCTTTTTTTTAAATTAATTTTTCAAACTGAAATTTTGATAATTCCATTTGTGCTTATAAAATATATTTGTAAATGAAAAATCCAACTATTTGGTTTAAAATTGTCCTTCTTGATTGAAAATTTATCTCTTAGGATGAAAGTTCAATTCCTGTTTTTTAAATTTATTTTCTTTTCGTTGATTTTAAGTGGTAGAAAATTCGTCGATAGTTAGGAAATTCACCTCTTTTGGTAGACAAGCCATCTTTCCCAATTAAAAATAAACTCTGTTGTTAAATTCCATCACTTTCATCAATTCCATAAATTCAGAGAATTCAATGAATTTTGTTAATTCCATGAATTCCGTAAATTCCGGGAATTTAAGATATCCCGCGAATTTTTATGAGTTCTGGGAATGTTGTGAATTTCTGTGAGTTCCTTAAATTTCAGTGAATTCTTCAAATTTCAGTGAATTCGTTGAATTTCATTAAATTCCTTGAATTCTATTAATTCCTTAAATTCCGTCTATACCGTGAAATCCATCAATTATGCAAATTCCATTAAACCCGTGAATCCTGTGAATTCTATCAATTTCGTAAATTCCACGAATTCAATAATTTCCGTGAATTTGATTAATTTGGTGAATTCAATTAATTCCGTAAACGTGTTTTTAAACGCTTTTTTAATCTCCTGCCTTTAATCATATGCCTTTTAATTACTTAAAAAAAATTTAAACGCGTTTTTCTCAAAACAACGCTCTCAAAGTCTGGCTCCATCGTATCGCAAAAAACTAATCAACCGATTTTCATAAAATTTAGAACACATATTGTAGACATAATTTGCACCAAGATGACCTTTAGCGATTCTAAAATTTAAATTTTCACCATATTTTTTTTGTTACAAAAAACAGCAAAGAAAAACGTGTTTTTTAAAACTTTCATTTTTCAACTAAAATCTCGAAAATAACATTTTTTTCGAGCCTCCAAAGAAGACTCACCCCTTAACAATTAGAGTAACATTTTTTTCCCTTTGACTGAAAAATTTTTTCTGATTTAAAATTCAACCATATGGGTTGATACTTTTTTTTGGGGTACAAATTTGATTTTTATGATTTGAAATTAAAATTTTCAATCTATAATATTTTCTGATAAAAGCAATCGTACTTTAGTAAAAATTTAAACATTTCCCAGCCTGTTAAAGTTCTTTGTTAAAAATTCAATTTTTTGTTATTGCAAATTGATCATTTTATTTGCAAATTCAACGATATTGTTTAAATTTTAATTATATTCCCAAAAATGCATTAATTTTGTTAGAAATTTAATTATTTTATTGAAAATATAATTCATGCTTTCGAGTGGAGGTATGCAATAATTTATTTCCTCAAGAACATAAATATTGCATTAAGCGGTGGAGTAACAAATTTTAGGTCTTTCTTTACATTTCTGTAAGTCACACAGTGTCTGAATATAATGACTGCTTCTACTTATCTTAGGTTATTTCCTAATATATAATAATATAATTCAATATATAACATAATTTAATTGCATAAAATAATTCAACTTTAATTTAAATATATTAAAAAAAAACACAAAATTAAAACAATTTCATCAATAAAGAAAAATTAAATGATGAGTCTTAACATGACCTATTGTTTCTACTTATGTAGCCTCTCTTTCTAGTTCGAGGACAGGCATGTAATAATTTAACTCCTTGAAAAAATAAATATAGTAAGTAGCGATGGCGTAACCAATTCTAGATCCTTATTTACATTTCTGGATGTCACACATTGTCTGAATATAATTACTGCTTCTACTTATCTTAGGGTATTCCCTAATCTATAATAATACAATTCAATATATAACATAATTAGATTGTAGGACGAATAAAACAACATGAAAAAATGATATCAATCAGAAAATTTTTAATAATGAGTCTTAGTACTATAACTTTTCCAGAAAATAAATATCATAAGTTTCGACGGAGTAATATATTTTAGGTCCTAATTTACATTTCTGTAATTCACCCAGCGTCTCACAGTTGTGACTTTTTCTACTTAGAATGAGATATTTTTTATTCTCAAGTAAAATTATGGAATATTTATTATGACATGATTTAATTTATTAAAAACAACAGGATATTGAAACAATGTAAGCAATAAGTAAAATTTAAATAATGAGTCTTAGTGGGATCTACCGTTTCTACTTATGTAGTTTCTCTTTCTAGTTTGAGGGCAAGTATGTAAACATTTAAGTGCCTGGGAAAATAAATATCATAACTATCGATGAAATAACGTAATTGAATATTGATATATTCAATTTTTTATTTATTTATGTCTCGTGATACATCCTAACCATGCCTAAAAACTGAAAAAGCTAAAAATTTCCTATTTTTTAATATTATATGATTGCAAATTCAAACTAATCAATAACCTGGTTTGATGAGGGTTTGGTGGTAAGTGCTCGCAGAGCAATCGTTGAAGAAATTTTTCTTTAATAATGAAAAGCAAATATCTCACTGTGAGTTGTTTTTATTCTGAACTTGCCTCCATGAATTTTGTCGGAAAAACTGAAAAAATTGACGTTCATGATCGGGTTAAATTTAAAATTAAATATTATTGAACAATAAGCAATTTTTAGTTTTTTTTTCATCAGTTTTTCTAACAGCTCCAGGATAACAAATAGTTCGTCGGTACATAAAAGTTTCATTAAATTCTGATAATATCTGTCCAATCTACGACGATTTATTTCTTAAAAGGTAATAAAATTTAGGACCGAGAAACTCATCTAATAAAAAAACAGAAAATAGAAAAAAGTTCCGTCTAATTATTCTGCATAAGCCTGTACTTAAAAAAGATCAATTTTGTGACATCTGATGCATACGTTTTTCCAAAAAACCGGTGCACAGTAGACCGCGAGCCACGAAAATCTTGTCAAAAGTCGATTTCTCAACTTTATTATTTTAATAAAATGAATTGATAAATATATTAGCATTACTCAAATATGATGCTGAAAAATTAATTTCTCAATTTGTTTTTATTTGGAAAAACATATTCTGAAGTAAACTAATATTTTTAATATTATTTTAATAAATTTTAACAATTATTAATACCATTAAAATGTTTTATATACTTGTTTTCTCTTTGTTTTAATCATTTTGAAAAGTTATTACAGAAAAATACACAAATTTGTGAGAAGTTCTGATAAAGGAAAATTTCGATCTACCTCTTAATGTCACTGTACACTGCGAAAAAATTTGTTTAGCATTCTACGTTTGCTGTTACAATTACAACTTTCGTTAGCTCGGAGAAAAATTTTTTTTAAGAAAACCCGAAAATTTCTTGGTCCAACATTCAAATTTTGCCCAATTCCACTTGAAAGATTCAAAAATGGAAAAGTTTGAAATAAATGC
The DNA here is from genome assembly GCF_010883055.1 of Belonocnema kinseyi. Lineage (NCBI taxonomy): Eukaryota > Metazoa > Arthropoda > Insecta > Hymenoptera > Cynipidae > Belonocnema > Belonocnema kinseyi. The sequence goes on from NC_046661.1 coordinate 129,259,825, forward strand.
ACATCTCTTTGATTTTTATCATAAAAACGGTCACGTAAATTTTTTGAAATTTTTATAGAATAAAATTGTGCAGAAGTGTCAGAATGTGAAAAAAAAATTAAATATATAACGTGAACCTTTTTTCGAGTACGCTATCATACAATGACGCAGTGCAAAATATTAAAAAAGAAACTTTTATGTCTAAAAACGCAATATGAATAAAGATGGATTTTTATTCCTCAATTGGCCATTCCAAAAATCAGAGGAATTAGTAATACAACTTTAGAAGCCACATTTTACTTTATATTTTTGCAATTATGTTATAAATTACACCGGCCCGCAAATAATGGGGTCATGTCAGTTGTTGCAAAGTGGAGGATCATTTCCGAAGCAATTTTTTACGTAAAATCCGAATCCGGGGTCAGAATTGTCCCATCACGTCAGGATTTTAAGATATTGGAGGCTATGTACCCAAAAAATGGCGTTTTTGGCTACTTTATAGGTTATGCACAGAAGACAGCAAATTTATGGGGATTTAAACAACCAGGAACGCTCCCAAGTACAAATTATCAAGAAAAAACACCCAGTAGAAAATATCTGCCTTAAAGTATTTAAAAAAAATGCTCAAGACATATGGGACATATCTCGTAATTTTAAATTGGCGTAACTTGGTGAAGAAAAATAGTAATTAAACTCTGCGACTCTCAAATTAAAGAGAAAGAGCGGTGTTATATGATACAACGAAAAATCCCTGAAAATTTTTGGTCTCCCGTACATAACCTCTAAAGTAACCAAAAACGCCATTTTTTTGGTACATAACCTCAAATATCTGAAAATCCTTTTTTCCATGAATTATTGACATAACTTAGTAACTATGTTATTCTAAACATAAACTTTTATCATATTCTTGAAATAAAAATATTTTTACAACATTTTTTGAATCTGAGTTTATATCTTCCTCCTCCTCCTCCTCCTTCTCCTCCTCTTCCTACTTCTTCTCCACTCCTCCTCCTCCTTATGTCCATCTTCCTTTTCCAACTTCACTTTCTTCACTTCCTCGTTTTCCAACTCCTCTTACGAACAGTTAAAAAACAATTGCACTTTTAGCCAAAAATTTTTAGCTAAAAAACTGTTTTTTAACTGTCTGAAAAAGGAGTTAGAAAAGGAGGAGGTGAAGAAAGAGAAGTTAGAAAAGAAGGATGGATATGAGCAGGAATAGTAGGAGGAGGAGGAGCAGGAGCAGATGTGGAGAAGAAGTAGGGAGAGGAGGAGGAGAAGAGGAGGAGAAGAAGAGGAGGAGGAGAGGAGCAGGTGGAAGAAGACGATATGAATTCAGATTCCATGAATGAACAGTCATGTTTACTCTGTCAGTAACAACATGACTTCCACATGTTCAAATTGTTTCAGGACTTATTCAAGACTTGATATTTTAAAAAGACATGAGAAGTACTCTTGTTTAGCCAAGAATCATAAGCAGGATGAAAGAAACTTTTACCAAGTTTTAAACGGAACTGGAAGTGTAAGGCCTAATAGGCTGATTGATAAGGAGAGGAAAGCAATTCCTCGAAAACATAAGATTTGGAAACTTTTTAAAAAACAAGCCATTCAGAAAGTTTGAAAACCACAATTTCCTTCACCAAGGAATCTATCGTAAATTACTCAGAAGCCTAAACATGAAGTGGAACCGCTTGTGAAGAAGCTAAAAGTAGAGCCAGAAGAAGAAGAATTTGGCAAGTATGAAAGTTCTTCTTCCGTAATCAAAAATGATGCTCAAAAAGTATCGAAAGGAAATATTTTTTAGATAAGTAGGGCGAATTCCTTTTTTGAATAAAATCTGTGTTTGTAAATTAGCCAATTTTTCACTTCGAATTACGAAATGATTAAAAACAGAAATAGACCTTACTTACGTGAAGAACAGCAATTTTAGTACTCATAGATTAAAATGAAGAATTTCAATTTTGAGGTAAGTTCCTGATTCAAGAACCCTTCAATTTCAGATTCATTTTTTACTTTTGTGGAAGATTTTATCTAAATTTCCATAAAAAGTCATATTTTTGAGTAGTAAAATCAATTATTTTGATGAACACTTTTCTATTTCGAACAGCTAGTTCGATCTTTTAGATTAAAAATTCGCGTTTTAATTTGGAAATTTTTCTATTAAATTCCGTGTTCAGAATTAATCTCTTTTATTTAAAAATTCAACTATTTTGTTGAACATTATTCCATTTTCGACAGAAACTTTCATCTTTTGAATTAAAAACTCGATTTTTAATTTGAAAATTTTGACTATCGAATTCTAAGTTAAAAATTAATCTCTTTTTTTTAAATGAAAAAAAGTTGATTTTGTGAACAAAAGAGATTAATTCTTAACCCATAAATTGATAGTAACAATTTTCAAATTAAAATCCAGTTTTTAATTCAAAATATTAAAGTTTCTGTCGAAAATGGAATAATGTTCAACAAAATAGTTAAATTTTTAAACAACAAGTTAAATTTTTATCCAAAAAGCTGAATTGCATACTAAGAAAGGCATTTAAAAAAAATACATGAACTTTGAATAAAAGAAATTTATTTCCCTACAAGCCTAATTTTCTAGAAAAAATATTAATATTTAATCATTGTTACATTTTCGGCAAAAAAAGATTAATTTTATTGTAGTAATGAAAAAATTACTTTTGAAACAATAATAAAAAAAATCCTACAAAATAGTTAAATTTTCAGAAAACAAATTTTTTCAAATATATTGATGAATCATCAACAAAAAAAAACTGGGTTTTGAACAAAGTAGTTCCTCTTTCAACCAGAAAAGTTGAACAAAATCGTTAAAATTCTTTGAAATTGCTTTAAATTATCAAAATAAATTGAAAATTCGTTGAAATCTTATTAAACAGCCACAAATATTTAAGATCCTTTCAATTCTTTTGAAGTCTCTTGAAAATTTTCAAAGCTCTTGAAAATTTCTTGAAATTAAAAGAAACCTAACGTATTTCAAATCTTTTACAATCTCATATTACATTATTTAAATAATTTGAACATTTCTTGTAATCTATTAAAATATCATAAAATATATCAAGTCCTTCAAAATCTCATAATAAATCACCGTAATCAATTGAAAATTCTTTGGAATCTTAAAATACGCTCAAATTTTTCAAATTCTTCAAAATCTTTTGAAATACCTAGAACTTTTCTTAAGGATTTGAAAAGTAGTTTGGAATTTTTAAAAATAACCCTTCTAAAATTTTTTTAATTCTTAGAAATTCCTTTAGATTATGAAAATAAATTGAAAATTTCTTGACATCTTTTAAAAGATCCTCATATATTTAAAATTTTTTGAAATCTCTTGAAATTTTTAAAACTTCAGATTGAAATTTAGATAAAAGAAAAATTTCAAAACATTAAAATATTGAAATATTAGTATTTTAAAGCTTTCAAACTGGGATAAATAAAAATGCAAAGCTTTCGAAACTTAATTTTCAAAAATTTTCCATGATGAAATATGAATAATTTTTAATTCGATGGGATTCAAGTCTTCAAAATAATTTCTCGTAAAACTTTAATTTAATAATTTAACTAATTGTAAATGTATTTTATTTGAAATGCCCTTTTTTAATATACAATTCAGCTTTTTGGATGAAAATTGAACATGTTGTTTAAAAATTTAACTATCTTGTTGAACATTATTCCATTTTCGACAGAAAGTTTAATCTTTTGAATTAAAAACTCGATTTTAATTTGAAAATGGTTACTATCAAATTCTGAGTTAAGAATTAATCTCTTTTGTTTACAAATTCAACTAATTTGTTGAATTAAAAAAAGAGATTAATTCTTAATCCAGAATTTGATAGTAAAAATTTTCAAATTAAAAATCGAGTTTTTAATTTAAAAGATGAAAGTTTTTATTGAAAATGGAATAATGTCCAACAAAATAGTTGAATTTTTAAACAAAATAGATTAATTCTGAACGCGGAATTTAATAAAAAAATGTTTAAATTAAAACGCGAATTTTTAATCTAAAAGATCGAATTAGCTGTTCTAAATAGACGAGTTTTCATCAAAATAGTTGATTTTACGACCAAAAAAGATAACTTTTTATGGAAATTTAGACAAAATCTTCCACAAAGTAAAAAAATGAATCTGAAAAATTCTCGGTTTCCTCTAAATTTTAGGGTACTTCTTGGTGTTTCAAAACTGGGCAATAATTCTCTGTTTTCCCAGTCAGTGGCCACCCGACTTGAACTTTTGCAGTTTTTAATTTGTTTTCACTTAAAATATGTGACTGATTTTATTTTATTACTTCTTTTTAGAGACAAATATTTAGGAGTTGATAATCCAATGATTTGTGTGCATGCGGTATACCTACGATAACCACGCGACGCACACAAGTAAAGGGTTGAGGGCCACTCTCATTTACCTCATGTCGGTCATTGTCGGTGTTGCAGAACTTTTTACACCGATTGTGACTCTCTATTTCTCTCTGGTTCAACAATCACAACTTTGTTAATCTAAGAAATGTGAAATTTTAGAAACTGTCGGGAAGGAAATATGATATTTTTAGAGTAATTTAAGCCATGCTTATTTTCTCGATTAGCAATGAATTTGTTCAAAGAAGTTTAGCGTATTTAAATTTTTTCCTCTGTTTTAAAAAAAAAACTGATTTTTTTGTTTAAACCTATGGACATGAAAAAGAAATTTTTTCTGGAAAACCTCACCTTTTTTATTCTTCCAAATATTTTTGAAAAGTATCTGTTAATAGAAGGAGGCGTTTTATCAGATTCATGCTGGCTAGACTATTTTTGAGGCCAGGAATATTCTTTTCCCTAAGAAATGCAATTTTTTTATTTTCCTTATCACGCTGAAAGATATCGCAAAAGAAAAAAGTAAATTTTTCTCAGAACTTTTTTAGACGTGCAAACTCTTATTTCAACATTTTTTCGTAGCTGTCATTGTTTTCGAGAAAAAGTAGAAAGTTCGATTATGAGTGGAAAAAATCCCCTGGTCACAAAAGTTATTTAGCCAGATTTAACTTACAAGATATCTTATTTATCAAAATAACAATTTTACAATAAAATGCAAGAAACATGAGTGGGGTCTTTTTCAGAAAATTCGCTCTTAATTTTTTCAAATAAACTATTGAAATTTTGTTAATTTTGAAAGTTTTTAATATTTTTTGGCTGACAAAGAATCAAGACGATAAACGCTATTACGGTCGAAAATAAAATAATACATGTCTCGAGTATATCAAAATTTCTGAAGATTTGACGGAAAATAGAGGCTTTTTTGACAAACAAAGCACAGAATTCAAATAATAATTTCCTCTGATAATATTTTCCTTCTCCGTACTCTAAAATCATAGAGTTATTGAAAATATTGGACACTATCGAATCATCTAGCAAGCACTTTATTTATTAAATTCATCTCACAAAAGCTAAAGAAAATTTCTACCGAAGGTGTTTTTTAATTCAATATTGAATTGATGGCGACGATATTCGGTTCAACATGTGTACACTTAGGGTGGCAGTCTGCTCCTTCCGAAGCAAATGAAATGCATCATATTTTTAAATAACAAAAGCAAAACAAGAACAAGACCATTTTTCGAACAAATCTTTTGTGAGGAACTGCATTTATACCTTTCGATAATGTGTTTCAAATATGAGATGAAACAGTTCTTGTTAATTAAAACATGAAAATTTGGAAAAGGATATTTTGCCCTCCCACTTTATTCTTCACATAACAGGACAATAGTTTTATCGAGATTTTATATTGTATAGCTTATCACAAAAACTTTTTTTTCAACTCTGGACGCGTGTAAAGTTTTGCGAGAAAGCATTTTACTGTTTTTATTTAAAAAAGAAAAAAAAATATATTATTTTAATTATAAATATGGTTGGATGAACACAATTAATTAAAAGAAGTTTACATAAAAATTAGAAACATGACAAACAGGATATTTAAATAAAACAACGCAATTGTGCTACCTCACCTTTGCTAACAGAACGTATTTATAAGCTTCCGCTTTAGACTGGATAACAAGATTTATTGACATATTTCATTCATTTCATCTTACTTTATCACTTTAAAAATAATCTACTGACTGCCACAAAATATTAACATGTAACTAATTATTAACATTGTTCTAAAATTTTATTTCGTTGCTGTTTAAATTTATTTATGAAATGCGTCTCAATAGAATCGATATTTTGAATATTTTGAACAAGAATGCTCAATTTTGAAATATGAATATCTTCGATGATTGCCTCAATTTGCATCAAAAGGTTTGAGCAAAAAATATACTTATGATTATTCCTTGACTTGTTTACTAATTTTTCGCTGTGCTAAAGAAAACAACGGCTTTAAAGGCAGAAGGTTTGTAACGTCTGCAAGATAGGTATTCTATCATAAAAAAACGGCTTGAAAAAAAAACATTACAAAAAAACTGATTATCATTTTTCCAAGCATTCTAAAGAAAATAAAGTTAATACAATTATTATCAAAATTAAATAATCTGCATACTGTCACTTTGAACATGAAAATAAAAAATGTATAATGTTCGATGCGAAATTTTTATTTTTTGAATCCCGATTTTCGTACTTTCTTCCTTAGGTAAACCCACCCTCCGACGCCCGAAAAAATCAAAATTTACTTCTTCAAAGATACTTTAAAAGATACTTTATCTATTGTTTTTTACGTGTGATCAACAGACTTATACATTCGTTGCACATTATTTTTTGTTACATGTGCTGCTTTTAGAAAGTTTAATTAACGATCGTAGGTCCCTCATTTTAAGTCTAGGTGAGATTAGATGTTTACTAGAACCAGAACTAGAACGGTTAGTAGGCCGAGAAGTAGAACTAGAAGTAGAGCTACGAGCCGAAATAGAACTACGAGCAGAAACAGAACTACGAGCAGAAATAGAACTGCGAGCAGAAGTAGAACTACGAGTAGAAGTAGAATTACGATTAGAAGTAGAGCTGGCAGCAGAAATAGAAGAGGAAGTAGCATCTATCTCATCGGGTTCAATACGAAGTTGAGACAGTTCATGCTCGAATGATTTGCTTCGCTCATGTTGTTCCATACGAAAACCTTGTCTCGGAGGTTCAAGACTAGATAGACCCTGTTGATCGACGGATGTGTCAGGATGATGAAGCAATAGTCCCTGCTCTAGAATATTATTCTGACTCCGCGTAGCCGCAACTTGAGCTAGGTGTACCCTCAGTACCGTTGCTACAGCACTTTGAACCGCCCAAGGACCTTCCTTAGCTTCATTAGCCCAATGAGCAATTTGGATTAGCCACTCATCGTCGGTTATGTGCTGAGCCTCAAACTCTATAACGTCAGGGTTTTTAACGTCCTTTGGCTTGGGCTTCAATATTGTAAAAGCCCCATTTTGTATGTATGGAACAATACTATTATTTTGGTTTACTGCGATGATTTCACGACGGTGCCTTATTTCTTGACCTCGAGGAATTTGAAGCCCTGGTATGTAGCTTAGCGATGAAGTAGAGTTTTCATCAGTACATGCAGGATCTACGTTGCTCCGAGTTGATTTTGATATTAATTCTGTCAAAATACAATAGAAATTTATTTGGTTTTATGAGATATCAACTTTTGATATTGATTGTGTCATATGTTAACTTATTGAACAGAATTGTATAAAATTGTATTGATTTATCAGATCTGGGTTGATGCTGGTAGAAAAGGATATTGAGGGAAAGAAACTTTTGAAATTATAATACATCTCCCATTCTTCCTCCATTACTCATAAACCTCTTGGTGGAGACAGAACTGCGTTAATTTTGTCCATGGTTTTATTTACGCAAAGAAAAGAAGATGCTGTCCGTCCATCCAAGACCGACTAAACAGTATTAAATTAGATCATTTTTCAAATACAGGTGGACCAATTACTTTTGGCAACATGTACACGTTAAACAGAATTCCTTTGAAAATCATTTAGAACATGTAATTCAACATTATTTAACTGTTTAATGGCAAAATTTGCAACAAAACAAACCTGAAGAAACCATATTGGGTACAGCGTCCGATTGCACATCTTTGTAAAATAAACATGGAGTTAGTCAACACGCAATAAAATGCTTTGAAAAGCAGTTATCTAAAAATGTTTTATCAGATAATGTATATCTATATCAGGGCTCTTCAGTGAAGGAAAATTCAGCCGTAAATGCTCATTTGCCACATGTTTCTTTTCTACCACCTCGATCGTCTACTAAACTGTAAGAGTAAGATAAAATTATTCCGTGCTAAATGAGGTGGCGTAGGAGTGAAAAAGATAAATCTTGCAAATGATTACTCGTATTTAGGACCCAATTTCTCCTCGCTAAAGACCCTTGATCTATATGCCAATTAGAATTAAATTTTAAATCAGAATACGAAATTTTAAACAGACCGTACATTATATAAATTGCAATGTTAAATAAGTTAATTAATCTTTCTCGCACGTGTCATCAGACTATGTATCCGGCCTTTTTTGTTTGTTTCTTTAATGTAGAAATAAATTTGACAGAAAAATCATGTATTTTAATTTGTGTGTATAAAAGAGAAATATATAAACGGACAATCATATTCCCTTATTTTGTTAAGACGAATTTATTTATAAAGCACCAAATGAACTACTTTCATTTTCCAGTCTTATACCCAACTGATACTAATTTACAGTGGTGAAATTATAATTTTACCCGGCAGTCCAATTTTAAAAATGTAGTATGAATAAGAATAACAACTGATACTGAAATTATGTCAGGAAATAAATTATGTCGCGCGTGCAATCTTTTTCTAATACTCAGCAAAAAAATTAGGCAAAAAATGTACTTTGATTATTAATTTTTCTGATGTATTAACTTACCAATAGGGTAACCAAAAATGGCTGAGTTTATGAAGAGTGTAGCAATAGCGGCTCTCATTATCCTAAAATAGAGAAACCAGTTTCTTAGCGAATTTCCTGAATTGTGTAAATGATGACAATATGCCATGTTTGCGAGCTTATATACATAAACCGTTATCTTGTTTATTTCAAATGATCATAAATACTTAAAAGAGATAATGTAAGATAATATAATGATAGCGTATTATTTCCATGGAATTTCTAGCATGTACATGATCTTAAAACATTAAGTTAGTTGACAATATTGCGTACATTTTCAGAAAATTCTTGAAACTTTAAGTCGTCAGAAGAATATGCGACTCAATTAAGATTGAAGGAGGAGGAGGGCCGTAAAAATACTGCGCCGCGATATGAAAGTGAGAGGGGGAGGGCTACCGCTGGCAAGGCTTATCTTTTGACAAAAGTTCACCGAAAAAACTGAGAGCAAATTTTTTTTTCACGTAATTTTGTAGCTTTACCCGCCGGTATAAGGAAAGATAAATATTATTAATGGTCGATGTAATCTACCTGCGATTACCTGCTCTCTGTGACAATTAATGTGACAGCTCTCAAAATTCGCCACGGTCTTAAAAGTTGAAGGTATTCTTTTTGGGCTATAATCCCCATGTTTTATTAGAATTGGACCTCTCGTTTTAAAACATGAGATAGCCAACGAGATTCAATCGAATTAAAAATTATCGTTTCGAAGCCTCACTGTCTAACGTACGAGATAGATAGAGAGGGTTTGATTCTTTCGAAGCGCTAAGTATTACTTGTCGCTCGAAAGCATTGGACGCTTTCTGTCTACTTATACGGTAAAAAATGATGTTTTAAAACGATCATTTAAAATTTTCTCGCGCCTCATTATTTCCCTGATTGCACGAAACGTTCCGCGTGAACCTTCGGGACGTTCCTGAAACGCGTGAAATTTCAGCCACGTGGAAGCGTTTCTCTGGGACCTGAAAGGAACTTTCAGTGAATGTTACTTGGAATGGAAGTTTCTAATGTTTCCCCTAAAGGTTTCAATTTTTCTTTTAACTTCCTCCCTATTCCTTTACATACCTCCACACAATTACTTGGTGGTAGGAGGGGGACCTACAGTTTAAGGCGGGTTCCGAACCACCAAGAGCAACAGCTTTAAGTACTGAGAGGTAACCTCTTTCTCCAGAAGTACCGGACAACTCCCTTGCTAGGCTAGTGTTTACCGCATAGACCGCCTAAGCCTTTCCAGAGTGCGAGGCGGGAATCAAACGCTCAAGTCGATGGAGTGGCTCCAAAGCCTACGGTCTAGACGCCTCTGAAGCTAGCACGACCTTTATTGGAAATTAAAATAAAAACCATCCTATAATTAAGAGCTCATTTATGGCTTTTAAGGGCTGTAAGTCCGAAATTTTTGGCTTACCAGTTTTTCATAGAAAACGGCTTGCGCGCTAACTTCACATGGAGCTCGCACCGTCACACTTCTAACTTCAAACGTATTCATTCAATCTGATCCAATTTTTTCCAGAAATTAAGGTCTCATGTAGGGCTGGCTATCTCCAATAGGCTTAATCCCGCAGTTATTTTCGTCTTTTTTTAAACTATGCGCGCTCTGGTCTTACATTTGAAGCATGCACTGCCACGTTTATACCTCCGAAACCAGTGTTGCAATCAATCCCGAAATCATACGAAAATTAAGGGTTCATTAGGGTTGAAAACATACTAGGTTTCAAATTTTGGGCTATGCAATTTTCATAAAAATGCATTGCGCGCTGATTTCGCATGAAGCTAGCAACGCCATATCTGAAGCTGCAAAAATGTTGATTTAATCTAAGGATTGGATTATTTAAACTTCCCAACTAACACTGCCTGACCGGGGGTAGGTCAGGTGGGTTAACCTAGACACAATACGGCTGCCACTTACCTGCTCGTCACACCTGAATAAACCGAGTCCGTGAGTCCATGGGTCCTTCTGACCCACGAACAACCCTCGAAGTTCCTTTTAATTTATTATGCGCCAAGTAGGGTCGACCCTACCGGAACCTCCACTATGCTGTCCTAGTGTTACCTAGCAGGAATGCTAGTTCCAAATCGACACGAGACACTAGATGAAGGGAGGTGTAATTCTCGCTTGTCAGAGAGAGAAAATTACTTTTAAAAAAGCAATCAGGTTTACATAAAACATAGCTAAAACTTATTTATTATTTTAATTAGAGAGAAGAACATAGTCAGGCTGGGAAGGCCCAGTCAACCCCCTGACAACCTGCTGACTACTCTTGCTATTCTTCGTTAGGCTGAGAACTCTCAGTGGAACCCCTGACAATCTGCAGGCTATCTTAGTCACGCGCAGTCGGGCTGAGAATCCTCAGTCAACTTCCTGATTATTTGCAACCACGCGGAGAGACGCGGAGAGAGAATTCGTTCTAGGGAACCCGCGCACTATTTTGGAAGGATTCACCGGAGACACCGGCGTCCCTTGCTCCGACCCTCACTTTTCTAGGCAATTCTTTTGCCATGTCGTTTGGAGAGGTTAGTTCAGCCCAATTTAACAAAACTGGTCCCTGGGTCGAACGCCTCTCCAACTTTTGAGACACGCGAGAGTCTCCACTGATCTCACGTCACTTTGCAAAACACTCGCGACAATATTGCGGGTTGCTACGGAACCGGGTCGAAAGGGAACGGTGCTTAAAAGGGGTGAAAAAACGTCCACTTACTTTTTAGCCACATGGCTGCCGCAGTTCAATCCTTTCCGGTGGTTGGTGCCATCGGACGAGTTCCAATAAGATCTTCCGCCAATGCGCGCCTTACGTGGTAGAATCCGTCTTGCCGGTTAGCTCTGGCCTACGGACCGCTGGCGTTGCTATTGGCTGTGGATTTGTCATCTATAACATGGCTGCCAGCCTCCCTTCTCCTGCCAGAGTGTGGTTGCTCATTTGCGTAGTGTTGCAGGGTTGGTTGTGTCGGCTACGATGGTCCACCCGGTGCTGCCATTCGCCGGAGATCGCCAAACTAAAGCCTTGTGCTAACCGTGCCTCAAGGAATGGTGCGAACTTGGTGCGCAGTCCCCTCATATCCAACCCTTTAGCTATGGATACTGGTGGGAAATTATAGTGCTGTCTGCTCCGTGTTTGTAGCTATCAGACAGTTCCAATGTTTTGAAATGATGCTGAAATGGACGAGGGATGTTTCCGGCTTCTTCAATGTTCGTCGCTGTGGAGCTTTCGTCCAGGTTCTCTTCCAGTGCCCCTCCCGTCATCGCCGATCCCTCGTATACAAGGTTTTCTAATTTTTACTATTCTAGGTTGATTGACTTTCTGCCGGGTTCCCTTTAATACTTTCATTTACCTAATCTCGAGACGTTATTACAGTTCTTATCTTACTTATATTAGCATTAATATATATATATATATATATATATATATTTGTTT
>NC_046661.1:129272185-129277014 GCF_010883055.1 Belonocnema kinseyi
GACCCGTTATCACACACTTAACAAGTCAAAGCTGCTGACCATCAGGCAGCATATTGTTGAGAGAATACGGATACTATCTGACGCTAAGGGAAGTCTCGAGCGTAGGGAGAGATGGGCCAGAGAAAATCAACAGTTTCTCTCTGACCCATCTCGACTCTTCCAAGACCCTCCAGTTACTGTCGAACACACACCCCAACCAGAGGAGGTCGAAGTATTTTGGAAAGAAGTCTACGAAGTTCAGCATGGACTGGACGAAGACTCAGAAAATATAAATAGCTTCAAGGAGTTATGTGTTGCCTTCATAACACCTGATAAAGAATGCCCAACCATTACTAACGAGAAGGTGAAAAAAGTATTAAGTGGGATGAAGAACTATTCCGCACCGGGACCAAATTGTATCAAAACCTTCTGGTGGAAGAAGTTTTCTTCAACCCATCAGCATTTGGCCCGTATTTTCACCTCATATTTATAAGATATTCACAGCTATCCTAAATGATAGAATTGTTCGGGCAATTGAACCTGTGTGGCAAAAAATGTATGAACAACGAGGCTCAAAGAAAGGCGTAGCCGGATGTCGGGAGAACCTGCTCATCAATAGATGTGTCTGCAAAGATGCAGCATTCTACTAGCGTGACCTATCGATGGCCTGGATTTATTATCGGAAAGATTTCGATTCTACATCCCATAGACTTATCATCTATCTTTTGGAAATCTTAAAGGTTCATCCGCAAATAGTTGGGTGTATAGAGAGATTGATGCTGCTTTGGAAAACCAGATTTACTATCTCATCTGGCAAAAATCGGGTGACAACTAACAAGGTCACGTTTCAGAGAGGTGTCTTTCAGGGCGACATCATGAGCCCACTCCTCTTTTGCCTTACATTATTGCCACTATCTCTAGCACCGCGCTATTCCGACGGGTACTTGTGCGGCAAACCTGCAGATCGAAAGTACAAGGTCACTCATGTATTTTACATGGACGATCTTAAGATCTATGCTAAAAACAGAGAGCAACTGCATCTAGCTCTGAGGATTGTCGAACGATATACTAAGAAAATTGGAATGGAATTTGGGTTAGACAAATGCGCCAAGGTTTATTTGAAGCGAGGAAAACATAATGTAATCCCTGAAGATCCTGAGCTCATTGATAGAAGCGCCATACGACACCTTTGCGCTGGAGAGACTTATACATACCTGGGCGTGCCACAGAGCCGCATTCAGGATGTGACATCTATAAAGGATACTCTCTGAAGCAGATATAGACGTCTCATCCGACAGATTTGGTCTTCCGAACTGTCGGCGAGGAACAAAGTATCTGCAACGAACATCCTTGCCGTACCGGTACTACTCTATTCATTTGGAGTAGTTCCGTGGACGAAGAACGAGCTCAGATCTCTTGATATCGGGACAAGAAAGGTTATGCACATGAACAAAAGCATGCATCTTAAGTATTCCGTTCCGCGACTGTACATCTCACGCCGTCAAGGGGGTCGCGGAATATTGAGCCTTGAATGTCTTCACAAGAGGATTATTCTGGGTACAGCACATAGAGTTGCAAATGGAAGAGACCCTCTTCTTAAAATGGTCAGGATTACGAGGAAGTGGGCAAAGGAGCATTTCTGTACAAAGCAGCGGAGGAGGCTGCTGAAACACTCGGACTTCACTTCAGTATTAGGGGTGAGCAAAATGCATCAAATCTAATCTATCTCGAGTACTCACTCCTGTAAGCCCGGATTAAGAAAGCACAAGAGAAAAACTTTCGTGAACAGCTCCTCGATAAGAGGATGCACGGTATCTTCCACAGAAATGTGAAGGATCAGTCAATGTCTTGTGAGCTAACGTTTGCTTTCCTTAAATCGCCCGGATTGAAGTCTGCAGGGCGTGCCATGCACACCCCGAGTATTTAGCTCACATATTATCTAGTTGTCCAACACACGCGGGAACGACCTACATTCAAAGGCACAATGCGGCACTAAGAGTACTTTATTACCATCTCTGTTGCTCCTACGGCATTCACCTTAATATCGCTCCTCTAAATGCTCCTAGGGAAATTGAGCCAATTTTCGAGAACGGGAAGTGCCGCATATACTGGAACTTTATATTCTCGATAATTGTTTCTGTTGCTCACTCGAGGCCTGACATGGTTCTTCTTGACTTCGAGAAGTGAACCATGTTCGTTATCGAATTTTCGGCACCAGCTGACAGAAACATCATAGCCAAGGAGAATGAAAAGAAAGAGAGATATCGAGACCTTTTAAGGGAGTTGCAACGATTGTACCCGGAATATTCTGTTAAACTGATCGTCCTCATCATCGGCGCTCTTGGAGGTGCCAAGCTTTCACTCGCTAATGGCCTAAAAAGCATCCCTGCGTATCAACAATATGCTAGAACACTTGCGGGAAAAATGCAGAAGGCGGTTGTCCTTGGGTCACTCCGTGTTCTTAGGGTGCACGAGGCTTTTGCTGGCTTATCCCTCACGTCTCAAATGTCGGAGAACGATCAAAACACCACGGATTTGAGAGATGAGCCGTCATTTCCAAGGGTTTGCCGAATTACCAACGACCAGGGAGAATAATTTATCGCCAACCACATTTCCGACATCCTTTGCCTTTAGTTCCGATCCCAGCACGAGAGGGCAGGACTTCATTTCCGTCAAGAGAACGCTCTTCAATCGGCTGAAAATTTACAGTCCTCTCCCCCCATTTTCTCACCGAGGTCTGACGTCACAACTACAACTTACACTCCATAGTATGGCCACCTAGGACCAGTCCAGTAACTACTGCATCACAGTTACCGAATATGGTCAGAACCAAGTTTGGGCCAATCAAAACTCTCACAGTATGTTTCCATCTTGGTAACTCTGCAAATGCCATGCCAGAGAGTTGGCGCATAACCAGACGCTACCCTGATACCATGAAGCGACTAACGGAAAATTGTAAAATCGTTAACACTATGTTTTAAACTTAGGGAACTTGTAAAATATGCTGCATGCGCACTCTCTGGCCGAAATTAGAGAATAGGCTTTTTAGAGTTGTATATTAGAGCGATGGATCCACGTGGATTATGGATATATGGTGATGAAATTCTTGTAACTCATTTTTGAATTCAATTTTCTGTTCCAGTCATAGATTTTTCGAATTTTCCCGCTCGAAAATTAGAGTTACGGTAAATTATCGGGATTTCGGAGTTGTCATTGTAAGTTTCACGGAAATTTATAATCCACGTGAAGACCAGGATATTACTAGTACTTACGTCGTCAAACGAGTAAGGTATTAATGGAATTTAGTTCTGTTTTAGTGTAGTCTCTCTAGATGGCGTGCTGCCGAGTGAGAGTCCAGGAGGTTCAAGTCAAGGTTAGGTCATTCACGTGCTGGCGGTAAATAATATATATTAAGCCTTCTATACATTCACTTAGGTCATAGATTTTTGAGCATGGGTCTGTGAATGTAGTTATTTGATTTTAATTTGTCATGCTGCTCACGGTTGATTTGAATTTTCCCGCGCGAAATGAAGTCTGGCAAACTTTCAAGATTCATGAAACTTTCGTCTGAAAAGGTTCATGAAGATTGAAATCGGGTTCTAGTACGGACATTGCTATGACTTATTCTAGTAAATGATCCTAGGTTATATAAAATAGTTGATATTTTAGTTATAAGGGATCAGTTCACAGTTTAACCACTAGGCGCATTGCACTCAGGCACGTCAAAACTTTTATTTCTATATCAGTTTCGTATTTAGCTTGTAGAAAAGCGTGATCAAACGTACTTTTATTCAGTTATTAATTTTAGTTCTAGAATTTTCTCAATAGGGGCGCTGTGATTCGGGCTTGGTCGATTTCGGCGCCGAGAGAAAAATAAATTCTTGAAATATGTCAAAGATTCTTCAACAAGCGTTAAAGTATCTAATTTAGTCCTTGTTCAATTATTAGTCACTTTTAATAAACCTTTTTCTAGCGATGTTTATGTAAAATTCACATTAGTTCTTTTTTAATTTCAAATTTTCCCACCTATTGCTAAAACCCTGGAACTTTGACATATTTCAAGTACCACTTTACTTCCAGGCCGTTCTGTTTTGGAAACCAGAGAAACTCACTTACTACTACAGTTATTGTGTATTCTACTGTTATTTAACAATTTATTTAGAAAATCATTTTAGAATTCACTCTTAGATGGTAAGGATCAGTAGTTCCGAGTTTCTCCGGTAGTGCGTTGCGGCTTGAGTTTCTGTAAAAGCGCCCTGGCACGAGAAACCCGTTGAGTTTACGGTCTAGGCGCGTTGCACAGAAGCTATCACTTTCTCACTTTCGTTCTTGGTCTCCGCCTAGCACCATCGTTATTACAATTGTTACCATCATTCATGCCGAAATTACTTGGAATTTTCTCAGATTTGGATTCATATTAGACCTTGATATTCTCCATTGGATTGGGACCTTCAACGTTATATTAAAATATAAAGAGAAACGAAATTATCTTGATACGCGGGTAGTTCAATAAGTCCTTAGAATGACCAACAGATGGCGCGCGAATCGCTCCAAATCATCTGTTTTCAGTCAGCACCACTTCCGACTAGATATATGGTGCAGTCACAGTCCACATCTTCTGAGTTTACGTGTTTTTATAACCAATTGAAAAAAAAAATTGTTCGTTAA
The DNA here is from genome assembly GCF_010883055.1 of Belonocnema kinseyi. Taxonomy (NCBI): domain Eukaryota; kingdom Metazoa; phylum Arthropoda; class Insecta; order Hymenoptera; family Cynipidae; genus Belonocnema; species Belonocnema kinseyi. The sequence continues at coordinate 129,276,833 of NC_046661.1, forward strand.
GAAAAATGAAAAAAACGAGTTCAGAGCGGTAATCAAACATTTTCATTTAAAGGGTTTAACTCCATATGAGACAAAAAATTAATTGGAATCAGTTCATGGCACATCTGCCCCTGTCTTAGCAACGGTTTATAACTGGGTAAATGAATTTAAGCGTGGTCGTACATCAATAAGTGACGAACCAC
>NC_046661.1:129277114-129284212 GCF_010883055.1 Belonocnema kinseyi
AGTGGTCGCCTCTGAGGCTCTTTTGGCGCGCATAAGTCGGAATCGTGAGGAATTTTTTCGTCGATGTGTGACTGTGGATGAAACATGGATACACCATTACACCCCTGAGACAAAGGAACAATCCAAACAGTGGATTTCCACAGGCGAACCAGCTCAAAGAAGGCAAAGACCGTAAAGTCAGCTGGTAAGGTTATGGCTACAGTTTTTTGGGATGCACATGGAATTATACTGATTGACTACTTGGAAAAGGGTAAAACAATCACTGGTGAATATTATGCATCATTATTAGAGCAGCTGAAAGAAGAAATTTTAAAAAAACGACCACATTTGGCGAGAAAAAAAATTCTCTTTCATCACGACAACGCTCGAGTTCACACATGCTTCGTTTCAATGGCTAAAATTGAAGAACTAAAATTCGAATTGGTCGAACACCCACCGTATGCACCAGATTTAGCTCCCAGTGACTTTTTCTTATTTCCAAACTTGAAAAAATGGCTCGGTGGACAGAGATTTCCAGACAACGAACACGTCATTGCCTCTGTAAGTGCTTATTTTGAGGAACTTCCGAAAACGCACTTTTCTGAAGGATTAAAAAAACTTGAAAAGCGATTGACCAAGTGTATAGAGCTCCAAGGAGATTATGTTGAAAAATAAAAAAAAATTTACCCAAAAAAAATTGTTTTTATGCAAGGAATTTTCAAGAGCTTTGCAAAATTTTCATAGAGTTTAAGGGATTTTGAATCTTTTAGAATGTTTTAAAGCATTTTAAGAAATTTTCAACTAATTTCAATAATTTAAAGACCTTTTAAAGAATTCCCACAATTTTGTTTAATTTCTCTGGTTGAAAGTGGAACTGCTTTGTTAAAAAAAATTTTTTTTGTTTGGTTGACAATTTATCAAATTAGTTACAAAATTACTTTTCTGAAAATTTAACTATTTTGTAGAATTTTGATTGTTTGTTTTGGTTTAAAAATTAATTTCTTTTAACTACAAAAAAATTCATCCTTTTTCAAATTTTTTTCAGAAAACTAAATGTTTTAGTTAAAAGTTTAACTATTTCTATTAAAAGTTAGTCAAATATTCATTAAAATTACAGCAGAAAACCGAAGTCAAATCGTGCATTTTCGGCTTATACACGATCTCACAGTGGTAATCATAATTGTGTAAATGTAAAATAATCCAATGCCAAAATACGCGAAACTTTGTGAAGTGCTAATTAAGAACCATTCATACCTCTTCTTTCGAGCAGAGGAGCCCTTAAAATTAAAGAAGATGAAGTAAAAAGTTTTATTTTCCGCTCTTATATTCTCATGAAATTTTTCATTCGAAAGTAGAGGTATGTTAGCACCTTTAGATATAAAGAGGATCTTCGAAAATTAGTATATAACTAGCTACTTGTGTTATGAATAAAGTTCGTCGATTTCGAAAAAAATTTTTTTTTAAATTTAGCCGATGTGAGCCGTAACGACTGGCCGCGGCAAGACCATTAGCATGAGCAGCTTGGTGGGCCCGGACTTGCTGCTCGACCAACTCCGCCCCCTCCCTGAAAACTTCCTGGCCCGGCTAGCGCTTCCACTCCCCTGGAAGCATGTTATCGGACGCGTAGAGAGTCCTGCAGTTAGCACACCTGCACTTCCTAAATCTAGGCTCCCCGCATTTAAAACAAAGGACTCCCGCGCCGGCCGGGTCAGGAGACTGTCCCCTAAGTATAATTGACTTTGTTGTTGCGGATGAAAGACTTAAAGAGTTAGTCAAAGATACAAGGGTCATGAGGGGTCCTGAATGCAATACTGATCATTACCTTCTGCTCTCAAAAATTAACTTAGGTCGGGGTTGGAGAAAAAAGAGACCCAAGAAAGCAAAACAAACGCGAATCAAAATTGAGAACCTACAGAAACCGGATGTGCGAATAGATTTCCAAATTAAGATAATCGAAAGCATAGACAGGGCAACATGGAAGGACCGTATAAAAAAAAAGATTTAGAGGGCGCCTGGACAATCTTACGGGATATCCTTGTTAGATGCACGATCGAAGTGTGTGGTACCGCAGTTGTAGGAAGAATTTCTGGTGATGCGTGGTGGAATGACGAAATTCAGGCTGCCCAAAAAGCAAAAAGAGAAGCGTACAAGAGAACTTTGAACATCGCAGGTCTTAGCAATGAGGAAATAAGTAGACGTAGAAATGATTATAGACGCGAAGACAGGATACTTAAACGATTAGTTAAAGAAAGTTAAGATACAATTAGAGCAGAAGAAGAGATAAAAATACAAAACGACTTTGAAGCAAGCAGGAAACTACTTTATAAAAAAAATGAAAGGAAACAAAAGTACAGAAATTGTCAACATGAGAAATAGTAGGGGGGAAATGGTATATGATGCAGACGGAATACTAGAGGCTTTCAGAGACTATTTTAGGAGACAATTCGGAGATGAAACTATAGGACACCACAACTGCGATGTTGAACACGATGCGATGGAAAACTCAATTGAAAAAGTCTGTGTCACTGAGGTTAGAGATATAATTAAGAACTTGAAAAATGGTAAGGCTCCTGGGGCAGACGGTATTAACGCTGAAATGCTTAAACACGGTGGCGAGCACATACCATATAGAGTTTGCGAATTGATAAATTTATGTTTCGAGATGGGAGACGTCCCAGACGATTGGAAAGAAGCTATTATCGTGCCAATATACAAGAGAAAGGGAGATAAAAGCGAGTGCAATAATTACAGAGGGATTAGCTTATTATGCACCGTAAGTAAAATATATTCAAAAATACTTATTCGTAGGGTAATGAAAATAACAGAAGCAAAGATTTGGGAAGTCCAAAGTGGGTTTATGCCAAGAAGGTCATGTACGGATCAAATATTTAGCTTAAGGCAAATAACAGAAAAAAGTTTGAGAGTAGGAAAAAAAGTTTTCTGTGCATTTGTTGACCTAGAAAAAGGTTTTGACAAGGTAGATAGAAGTAAACTTTGGGAAGTCCTGAAAGAGTATGCAGTCAATGGATGGATCCTACAAGCTATAAAAACAATATTTACAGGTAGAAAAGCGAGTGTAAGAGTGAATGGGAAACTGAGTGACTGTTTCGATATTATTCAAGGAGTTAGACAAGGATGCGTTATGGCTTCATGGTTATTTATATTATATATGGACAAGTGTTTAATAATAGCTCTCTTTGACGAAGAGGGTGTGGATCTCGAAACAGTAAGGGTACGAGGGTTAGCGTTCACAGATGATAAGGTTGTTATGGCAGAGTCAATAGAAGACTTACAAAGAATGTTGAATTAACTAGATGCAAGCATGAAGAGCATGGGCCTCAAAATTAACGCAAATAAAACAAAAACTATGGTGTTCGAAGGAAAGAGTGAGAAAGCACTATGCAATATTTTATTAAATGATGAGAGAATTGAACAAGTTGATAAGTTCGTATACCTTGCTAGCTTATTTACTAGGGACGGGAAGATAGATGAGGAATTAGATAGACGAATAAATGAAGGTAAGAAGGTTATTGGTAGAGCAGGTCCCCTTATTAGAAGTAAAAATATATCAAATAAAGCGAAAATGGCAATACATAATTCTATATTTGTACCGACTGTACTATACGGTAGCGAGACATGGACTTATCAAGGAAAAGATAAGAGTAAAATTAACGTAATTGACAAGAGATTCATGCGCACAATAAGCGGGAAAACTCTAATGCACAAAGTAAGTAACGAGATAATTCTAAATGAATGTGGTGCAGAAGAGACGCTAGTAGACACATGGGAAAGAAATCGGTTAAGATGGTTCGGACAAGTAAATGGCAGCGTGCCCAGAGGTAGACCGCGGAAAGAATGGTTAGAATGTGTGAATGAGACCCTACTTAGAAGAGACATAAGAAGTCGCAGAAACACGAGAGCCTGCATGAAAAAATGCATGGACATAAAAGAGGCTAGAGAAGTATGCCAGGGCAGGAAAGTATGGCGACAAATAGTTAATAAAAAGAATGTCAGTAAAGTGAATGATGCTTGAAACAAAGACCTTGGCTATTAATGGACCCAAGTTTACTTAAATAGCACGATAATTCTGGATCAATCTGAAAAATCTCTATCCCTTCCACACACTACTCCCTCCCCCTGCCGAGTGAGTCACGCCTACCCCGAAAGGGAAATGGCTTAATGGTGTAATAATAAAAAAAATAATAATAACATTTCCGACATCTTGTGCCCTTAGTTCCGATCCCAGCACGAGAGGGCAGGCCTTCATTTCTCGTTAAGAGAGCGCTCATCACTCGGCTAACAATTTGCAGTCCTTTCTCTCCATTTTCTCACCAAGGTCTGAAGTCACCACTACAACTTGCCACTCCATAGTATGGCCACCTAGGACCAGTCCAGTTACCGAATATGGTCAGAACTAAGTTTGGGCCAATCAAAATTCTCATAGTAGGTCACCATCTTGGTAAGTCTACAAATGCCATGCCGGGGGGAAAATCAATTGGGCATCAACTTCGAGATTCAATTGTGCTAAAAACGACTACCGGAAAATTGCAAATTGTAAAATCGTTAACACTAAGTATATTGTAAACTTAGGGAACTTTAAAATATGCTGCATGTGCGCTCTCTCTGGTCGAAACTAGGGAATAGGCTATTTAGAGTTGTATATTAGAGCGATGGACTAACGTGCATTCTGGATATATGGTGATGCAACCTTGTAATTATTTTTTGAACTCAATTTTCTGTTCCAGTCGTAGATCTTTTGAATTTTCCCACTCGAAAATTATAGTTACGGTAAATTACCGGAGTTTCGGATATTTTTCATTGTAAGTTTCACGGAAATTTATAATCCACGTAAAGACCAGGATATTACTAGTATTTACGTCGTCAAACGAGTAGTGTATTAATGGAACTTAGTTTTGTTTTAGTTCAGTCTCTCTAGGTGGCGCGCTGCCGAATGAGGCTTCGAGAGGTTCAAGTCAAGGTTATTTCATTCACGTGCTAGCGGTAAATAACCTATATCTAGCCTTCCATACATTCACTTAGGTCATAGATTGAAATCGGGTTCTAGTACGGACATTGCCATGACTTATTCTAGTAAATGATCCTAGGTTATTTAAAATAGTTGATATTTTAGCTATAAGAAATCAGTTCACAGTTTAACCACTAGGCGCTTTGTACTCAAGCACGTCAAAATTTTTATTTCGATGTCAGTTTAGTATTTAGCTTGTAAGACCATGATCAAACGTACTTTTATTCAGTTATTAATTTTAGTTCTAGAATTTTCTCAATAGTAGCGCTGTGATTCGGGTTTGGTCTAGGCGCGTTGCACAGGACCTATCACTTTCTCACTTTCGTGCTTGGTCTCCGCCTGGCACCATCATTATTACAATTGTTACCATCATTCTTGCCGAAAATACTTGGAATTTTCCCGGATTCGGATTCATATTGGACCTTGATATTCTCCATTGGATTGGGACATTCAACGTTATATTGAAATATAAAGAGAAACGAAACTATCTTGATACCAGGATGTCAGAGATGATTCCTTTTCTTTGTTCGGCAGGCTCGGCTATGGCAGAAGTGGGTCGATCTATGAGCTCTTCTGAAAATTGGCCCTTGTTGACCTTAAGAATCCGCCCTGAGATTTCCCCTTCGTGTGATTTTTCTGATCCCTTTCCTGAGATTTCCCAGGAATCCTTCTGACGTTTTTATTTATGATCCCTGTCCTCACCCCCCCCCCTCTTTGTTTTCTCCCCTCGTTTTCAGATTAATAGCTAATTTTATTTTCTCCACATTTTGCCGGGCTGAGTGCTAATATTTTTTTTACATAAGGTGATTTAAAGGGCCTGGCTGACACCCACAAAACACTTAAAAGTGAGAAACGTAAATGTATATGTGTATGCATATACATATACGTATATAGTACATTTAGTGGTCTGCCATTCAAAGGGATAAAATAAACCACCTTCACAATATATATATATACCGGTCGGTTAAAAGCAGTCGGTAATTACTCGGATAGTATCTACCTTACTGTGTTCGCCGGTTTTTTCATTAAAGAAAACACTTAATCCTCAAGGGAATCCCAAGAATTTTTTATTCAAAGTATTGACTATTGGATTCCAAACATTTTGCAAATCTTTCAGGCAAACCGTGTATACCATTTCAGAAAAAAAATTTCTCTTTCGAGGCAAACCGTTCGACGAGCCATTTTTTGACTTCTTCAAAATTGGTGAAGGGCTGCTCTGCGAGTGAGTGTCCCATCGATGCAAAAAGGTGATAGTCAGACGGGGCGAGGTCTGAAGGGTACGGCGGGTGCGATAATATTTCCCAATTTAATGCTTTTAGTATGTTCTTCACCGCTTTATCGGTATGAGACGGTGCGTTCTCATGTTGTAGGATAACAGTGCCTTGTCTTCGGGCCCCTTCCGGCCGTTTTTTGATCAATGTATGATTCAAATTGATAACTTGTTGTCGGTTGCGATCCGTATTCACCGTCTCACCATGTTTTAATAATTCGAAGTACACCACACCACACTGGTCCCACCAAGCATAAAGCATTGTCTTACGGTCACAGCGATTTGGCCTTGGAGTCGATGGACTGACCTCACAAAGTGAAAGCCATGATTTTTTCCGCTTCGGGTTCGCGAAATTAATCCATTTTTCGTGCCCCGTGACAGTTCGATGCAGAAAAGATTTCCTTTCGAACCGTTCAAGCAGTATTTCATCAATGGTTTTTCGTTTTTCCATTTGTCTATCGTTTTCCCATGGCTCTTTTGTATTTTCCCATGGCTTTGAAACGTTGGCAAATTGCTCCCCGGGTCACATTTAGTGTTTGTGCCAATTTTTGTTGCGATTGGATTAGGTCTTCATCTAATAACTCCTGTAATTCCTCGTCTTCGAATCTACAATGGCTGTCTGGCTCATTTGCCGCATGTGGATACGACGCAAGAGTGACAGCGCCAGTATTGGGAATACATTGCAATATTGATATACTTTACCAGAGTATCTGTACGTAACTACATTATACGAGGGTAGTTCAATAAGTCCTTAGAATGAAGTATAAAAACAATTTTTTTTGGGTAAATTTTTTTTTATTTTTCAACATAATCTCCTTGGAGC
>NC_046661.1:129284312-129304024 GCF_010883055.1 Belonocnema kinseyi
TATAAACCGTTGCTAAGGCAGGGGCAGATGTGCCATGAACTGAGTCCAATTCATTTTTTATCTCATATGGAGTTAAACCCTTTAAATGAAAATGTTTGATTGATTCTCTGAACTCGTTTTTTTCCATTTTTTTTAACGAACAATTTTTTTTTAAATTGGTTATAAAGATACGTAAACTCAGAAGATGTGGACTGTGACTGTACCATATATCTAGTCGGGAGTGATGCTGACTGAAAACAGATGGTTTGGAGCGATTCGCGCGCCATCTGTTGGTCATTCTTAGGACTTATTGAACTACCCTCGTAGTATATAAAATGGGCCCTACATTTGAAAAATACGCGCTACGAGTTGATGTTTTCTCTATAAACGTATTGAAGGGGGAAATTCGTTTACCAGTATTATATATAATAAACTTCAATTATCTTATTCGAAATGTTTGCCTATTGAAATGATTAAAAAACACTACGAAATATTATATCCTTATTCCTTTTTTGCGTTCCATTCAATGTAAAGAAAAAAAGCGATTTTCCACTTTTACGATAAATACTGTAAATTCGGTGAGAATTGTAAAAAATTCTGGTAGTTTACGAGTAAAGGCCACTCAGAGCATATGTGTAAGTGTAACCAGTAGAAGGGTCTGTTAGTCCTATGCATTTTGTTGCTAATATTTATGTACCAGAATACGGCCATCTTGGAGCGACATATTAGACCATGAACATAACGAGAAACTTAACCCAGTTGTCGAAATATTCAATTTTTTTATTTTTAATGTCTTTGACAGATAAAACCAAAATCACTTGTCATATAAGAAAATAGTTTTTTAATAGATATTACTTATGTAAATAAAAATAGATAAATTAAACATTATTAATAATTAATCTATTATTATTCATAATTTCTAATTAATCTATTATGAATTATAATTTATAATTTAATATTATTATTAATTATTATTAAACATTCAGGAATTTTTCAATTTGGCAAACTTTTCTTTCACATTTCTAACATTTGATTGATTAATGTGGATAAATAATTAGAAAATATTGTCCTGGTCATGTGACATAATATTATTTTTATTAATATATTTAATTAAAGTAAATAATTTACCTAATATAATTAGATCTATTATTTTAATGATTTAATTCAATCAAATTGCACAAAATATTTATTATATTTTCAGATTTTTTAAGATCTCGGAAGTTTTTTATTTTTCGCATCTGTAAAAGGAAATGGATACCAGCTCAAAACCCGTCATTGTCTTACTATCCAAAAAAGTTTACATTTTAATTATAATACCAAATTTGTCATACATAAACAAGTAACAATAATTAGAAAATAAAAAAATACTTTAAATAAAATGATATTTTTTCATTTATTGAATACTTATTTTATTTTAAGTCAGGGATCGGAACACTTAATTTTTAAAGGGTTCAGGGACCTAAATGGTATAGCAAGGGTCCGGTCCGGACCCCAAACTATAAGAATTTAAAGGGCCCGGGTCCGGACCTGGAACCTTAATAATGTAAAAGTTTCTGGTCCGGATCTGGAGCCTTAAGAACTTAAAGGGTACGGGTCCATACCCATACCCTCAAGAATTTTAAAGGTATGCGTTCGGACCCGTACCCTTAAGAAATGAAATGATCTGGTGCCGGACCTAAACCCTCAAGAATTTAAAAGGTCCAGGTGCGGGTCTCTAAGAAGTCAGCTGCCTAACCTATCAATTTTTTAGGCATTACGTTTAACTGCAGTTTTTGTATTTAGATTTTCATAAAAATGACTAAAAAAGTTTTTTAAGAATATTAGGACTTTATTTATCAAACCCAACAAGTTTATATTACTATTTGGTGCATTGTATTTGAAGTTAGTTGTTGCAAAAGCTGAAAATTTCGGTAAGTAAAGAGTCGATCGTAAAAGTGCAACCTCAGCTCTTTCCATTGATATGACTCTTTAACAGGATTAGTTAGCGCCCCCGAAAAGGAAAAATATACCTATAGACGCTTGCCATGAAAGGTTATATGCTTTATGGTGCCACGACCCACTGTGATCAATATTCATGGCAGGGCTGATGAGCGCTTCGCCCTGATAATTAAACAGCTTAAGTCGTAGACCTGTCAAATTTCAAAAAAGTACTTAGATTTATTTTCATTGTAGCACGTTTAATTATACCTTTTCTTAATCTTCTTTTCCTAAATATATAATTTCTTTAGTATTTGAAAACAGTGGAAAACAGTGAAAAAAGCATCTTTTAGGCAACCGTAAACAATATTTATTATCAGTTTTTCATTCAAAAAATGCTTTTATATGGATTCTGAAGACCTCAAGAACAACATATTAAAAGTTCAAATTACAAAATGGGTATCTTCGTGGTTAAAACCTTAAAAGCAAAAAAAAGTTGGTTTAGCCCATGTTAATAGCATAGGAACCTTAAAAACTATGCGCCACCTCTAAATATTGTTAAATTTTTTTTTTTACAAAAATCTACCTTCTACAATACCATAAACTACCGTAATTTGCCTTTCGCTCCTAAGAAAACCAAAAGTGTTTTTTTCTGGTCAGCCTACTGACCCCTTAATATATTAAAGGGGCCGAAGATGGACGCGGATCCCTAAGGAACCTTTTAATCTTGGTTTTAACCTAAACAGTCCCTATAATTACATTTGTAGGATTTACGAATTGGTTGTTGACCAAACGGCAGAGAAGAAAAAAAAGAGAAGAAAGAAGAACATAATCAATCAGTACGAGGGGGTTTTTACAATCACATAACACAAATTTGGGGTCAAAATAAACAAATTCCAAAATTCGACTCTGATGCGTATCCATAAAATAAATGTAACTCAACTGTACATCCATACGTGCCTTGTAACTATAAAGCGCAGCAATATGTTTGATTATTACTGCCCAGTTCTGCTATGTAGACATACGTGTCACCTAACTCAATTGCACACCCACCAGTACCATTAAACTCTACTGCGCATCCATAAGTGTTATGCAACTCCACTACGCATATATAAATCCCCATTAACTTTACTGCGCGTCCATAAGTGACATGTGACTATTCTGCGCATCCACAAGTTACACGGTACTCTTCTATTCTAATAGACGTGCTAGTAACTCTACGGCGTATTCATGAGCATCCCCAAATTTGATGCGCAGCAGTAAGTACCATGTAACTGTACTGCGCAGCTATATGTTCCATTGATCTCCGCAGCGCTGCCGAAAGTACTGACAAATTTTACTTCACAGATATACGTATCACGTAACTTAATTGCGTACACATAAGTGCTATGAAACTACTACGCACCCGTAATTCCTCTGTAGTTCTATTTCGCGTATATAAATACCCTATAACTTCACTGCGGATATTTAAGTGAAGCTTAGCACCTTTATGTTCCATGGGACTCCACTGCGCAGATGAAAGTAATATAGAACTTTCCTATGTCTCTTTACGTACCACGGGCGGTATTGCGTAGCCATAAGTGCCACATAACTATACTACGCATGTTAAAGTTGCATCTTATTTTACTGTGCCACCGTTAGTAATATGTAATCCTACTGCGTCTATATAAATGTCTCATAACTTTATATCGCATCCATAAGTGATGTAAAGCTATACTGCGCATCCGTGAGTTCCATGGAATTCCATGGCGCAGGTTCAAGTACATGGTTATCCTACACCGCATATATTAGTATTCTACCGTTACTGCGCAATCCGAAAATTCGCGTAACCTTACTGCGCAACGATAAATGATATGTGACCTGCATATATACTGGGCAGCCGTAAGGTTCACGGAATTTTACTTTGCATCTATAAGCACACCTAACGTTACTGCGTAGTTATAAATATCGTGGAATTTTTCTGCGCATCTGCAAATGTCGTGCAGCCCCACTACGCAGCATTAGTTGACGTGTAACTTTACTGTGCATCCGTACGTGCCACTAAACTCTACTGCGCATCCGCAAAGGTCATTTAAATCTGCTTGGCAGCTGTAGGTGCTGTGTAACTTTACTGTGCTGAATAAGGTGCAGTATCACTCTTCTGCGCATCTTTAGTTTCCTAGAATTCTTTTTTGCAATCTCAAGGTAACTTAATAGTTTCAATCCCTCAAATAAAAATGCTCCTTCTCTTTCAAATAGCCTTTGTAAATTTCTCAAATATATGTATTTCAAGGAACCTTTTAGGTTGAACCCAATGTGAAAGGGTTTTTTAAGAATAGGGGTTCCGAGCAGATATTAAGAATTTTTTAGGGTTCCGGGCCCGGAACCTCAAGCATTTAAAAGGTTCGGGCTCGGACCCAGGCACTAAGGAATTTAAGGGGTACGGGTCCAAACCCGTAGCCTTTAGAATTTAAAAGGTTCGGATACGGACCCTTACCCATAAGAAATTAAAGGGTCCGGGTTCAGATCTGGACCCTGAAGAATTTAAATGGACCGGGTTCAAACGCGTAATCTAAAGGAATTTAAGGGTCAAAGCCAGAACCAGGCCCTTAAGGAACCCTGAAAACTCTGGTTCAACCGAGAAGGTTCCGATCCCTGTTTTTAACTTCATGCTCAGAATATATTAAAAACCACCCTCGTACCACTTGAACATGTTAAAATGTAATTATTTTTGAGTATTATTAATAATTGAAAAATGGTATTTTTTAACATTTCAAATTACAACCTTTCGAAAAACAGCTGTATTTGAAAAATTGCTGGTGAAATTGTTCGTCCGTGAAAACTATCATAGATTTGCAAACGAAACATAAAATGAATCACTTGGAAATAAATCAATTCCTGAAATGTTTGGGTAAAGTTTACCCACGTAGGGTAATTTTTTGTGGGTAATCTTTACTTTAAAATCCTAGTAAATGTTACACTTGCTTCTTTCTGTGAAATTTGTACATTAAGAAACAATTTAAGTCAGTATTAACCCATTTCGCTCAAAATCGTTTGTTAATTTTTTAAGTATTTTAATAATACTAGGCGGCGAGAACAAAAAGAAACGAATTAAAAAAATAATATCTGCAATAATATCTCTAAAAAATCAAGCAATATACCAATTTAATGAGAGAATACGATTTTGCAATATCTTTGACGTTATTCGAATAATGAGAAAACAATGTTGTGAATCATGTGAATAGTTTACGCAAGCTCTACCAACTTAACGTGTTTACTTGTTTTTGTTCTAAAATAAAAAATATAATTAAAAAACAAAATTTTTTAATGGAATTATTTACACAGCTAATCTATATTACCTTGCTGGATTGTCCGTGACTGCAGGGACCGTTAAAAAATACGAAATTTGGTAAAGTCTGAACGTAAACCAAAATCTCTTAAAAATTCAAAGTAAATTAATAAGAATTATTTTGGTATTCTTTCATGCACTTTTTTTACAGAGAAATTTATGAAATTGTATTCAACATGAAATTGTCTTTATTATTGGCAATAACACATAACATAGACCGACAAGATTTTGACACAGAAAGCAGAATAAACATTTCGGAAGTTTTTTTGTATACTGAATCCGAATGTGAGGTCCAAATTTCTCAATTGGCTCTAGCTTCCGAGATAACCTAACCTAAAGGTACAAAAAAAGGGATTTTTGCCCTAAACAGAGGTAAACTCGAAACATATAAATTAAAAAATGTGATATCTCAGCAAAAAGTAAATATATTTTAGGAAATTCAATGGCATTCGAAAGGGCGAAACATACCCAGTAAGCACAAAGTTTTGCGACGTCTTTACAACATCGTTACGATATCCTTACGACAACTTTAGGACATCCTATGTCCATTTTGCAAAGGTGTCTTTATGATATCGTGAATAAGTCATATGATCTGACGATGTCTTTACGATATCGCAAAGACACCGAAACGACATGGACATAGGATGTCGTAAAGTTGTCGTAAAGATGCCGTAACGATATCGTAAAGACGTCGCCAAATTTTGTGCTCACTGGGTATACTTTAAAATGGCGTTTATGATTTTTTGAGTAAATGGAAAAATTCGATGCGACATAACATCAAATATAGGCAAAAATTGCTGTTTTTGCACTTTTAGGTAGGATATTTCGGGAAACAGAGCCAATTGAAATATTTGGTTCTCAAATTCGGATTCAGCATGACAGAAATCTTCGGAAAAATATATTCTGGTCTCTAAGACAGAGGGTCGACCTAATTTTGTCGGCCTGTCTTATTTTTAACAAAATAGTTTCAAAATATTGGGTTGAGATTGTTTATTTTTATATTAAGTAAGAGAGCACATGATTAGATGCTTGGTATATAGATAAGCTTAGATTTTAAAAAAGATAAATATAAAATTGATTTTGAATATAAATGATTTTTTTTGCTGTAGTTCTTAATTCAATTATCAAAAATGTCATAACAATTTCCTTATAAGAGCTTTCGAAATTAGGAAGAAGCTAAGAATTGGTGCCCTTAACCTAGAAAGTTCTAAATTTCATAATATTAAATTTAAATATAACAAATTTTTTCCTTTAAATTTTACTTACTTTATAATTAATTAATATGAAATTGAAATATTTTTAAATGGTTGGTTCCAGTGTTTAACGTGAAAAATTTTCTAGTTTTTTTAATTCTTCTGATTCATACAATATAAAACTGAAGGACGCTCGGCACTCAGCGCGCGTCACTCGTCTCGCGCGTGCCACACAGTGGGAGAAAATGCAATTTTTTCGTTCAAAAATGTCCAAAGCATTCAATTTTAGTCCAATTTTTTATTATTTTAAATTGAAGTTCATTTGATTCTAAAGAACTTGACACTCCGAACTTTTGTCTACTCTGTTTGTTTATTAACAATTTTTCTACTCAAAGTATGGAAAAACTAAAATTTTGTAAAGAATATCTTTTTATGTTTTCATAACTGATTAGGAAAACCTTATACTGTCTTACATCAATGTTTATGGACTCACAGAATACAGAGAATTTGATTATTATTCCATTTATTTATTACAAACAAATTTTATGAACAAATTGACAAAATTCTTATGATCAGTAAATTTTTTTTCCTCGGCCAAAGTGGGTACAAATACTCCTGAAAATAATATATCTTCGATAATATTTGGTCAAATGTAACAATCTGAAAACCCGACTTTTTCCAAGTGAAACTTTTAACATTTGGAGTTTGTATATCTAAATTGTTTATTAACATTTGAGTTCTTATATTTGACTAAATATGATCAAAGACACATTTTTTAGCAATATTTGTACGCATTCTGGTCTTTAGAGAAAATTTATATTTGATAAAACCTTAAATTTAAATATTTTTTCACAAGAATTGTTAATAACAGTGGTTATTGTTAACTTTTCTAATATTTTTGTGACAAGAAGTCATTCCTTCAATAGCTTAAAAAATTTTCAGAGCAAACAAAAATAATAATGTGAAAGGGCCAAAATTTTGGATTTGTTTATAAAAATTTAAATGGTTATATTTGATCAAATATTATTATATGTTTCTTATTTTAAAGAATACCTTAAGTCATACTGGCGATTGAAGGAAATTATAATTTAAAAAACTCTGAATTTTTAATATTTTGCCACAAGAATTGTTTATAGCAATGGCTATTATAAACTTTTAAATTTGTTTTGTAATATTCTGTCATTCCTGCATTCATATGCCGCACTTTTAGCAAAAAAAATGTTACCGATAATAAGACTATTTGACAATTATTTCATAAAATTAGTAATTAATAAACGGAATAATAAACAATTAAAGGCTCTAAACATTTTTTAAAGAAAAGGTGCAAATCCTCCACCTTCACTGCGCGACACAGGCGACGCGCGCTGAGTGCCGAGCGAAAAAAAGCAATAACTTGCGATTCGGTGAAAGTTTTCATGTTTTTCTTTTGTCATGTAAGGCGTTATGAAAGGAATATTGATACTCGATGGTCAAAAATAAAACAAAATGACAGAGAAGTTATATTTATTTACATTTGTTCAAAAAAATTGTTTATATTTTCAACAAATTACGGTTATTGAAAAAATAAAAATCTGTATCGTAAAAAGCTGGACCATCAAAAAATAGGTGGCTCACTCGGCAGATTTTGACACAGTATAAACGTACATTTTAGTGGGTTAAAATCCATACAAGCTACTTTGAACCGATCCAGAGCCAAGCTTCAATTATGTAGTATGTTATTCAGCTTAAATCAATACCGAAATAAATATTGTTTGAATAAAAACTCTATTTATTGCATTACTGAAGGTATTAAATAATTTTTTCTTTTATATTGATTCAAAAATATTTGTTGGTATATCAGCAGGCTCTATAACGACTCAGAAACGGTAGTGCGCCTTTCGATTTAAGCCGAGGTGTGGCCTGATGTTCACGAGAACCAGAATTAGATATACGAACAGAACTAGGAGTAGAACTAGGAGTAGTACGATGAGTTGGACGATAACTGGAACTAGGGTTAGTATTATAAGTGCAACAAGAAATATAACTAGAAGTAGAACTATCATCTGAATCAGGCGATTTGATACTGAGTTGAGGCAGTCGAAGGTCTAATTTTTCGCTTTGTTCATGTGGATTCAGACGAAAGGCTGATCTCGGAGGTTCTAGAGTAAATATTTGCTGCCTTCTCATATGAGGCTGACCCCGTTTGGCGGCAACTTGAGCGACATGTATCCTTACTACCGTTTCTATGGCACTTCGAACAGCCCACAAACCTACTTGTGCTGCATTAGCCCAACGCGAAACTTCTATTAACCAATCATCTTCGGTAATATGGTGAGCCTCAAACTCTATATTATTAGGGTTTTTGGGGTCCCTTGGTTTTGGCTTTAGTATAGTAAATGTCCCATTTTGCATGTATGGAACAATAACACGATTTTGGTTTACTGCAATGATCTGATGACGATATCTTATTTCTCCACCTTGGGGAATCTGGAGTCCTGGTATGTAGTTTAGAGGAGGGTGTGGTAAAAGACCCCCACGTCTACGTTCTGCGTGGTACCTAGTTGGTTGTGAACTTAATTCTGTAAACATGCAACAAAAATGTATGAAATTTACGATACAGCATTTTTTCATTTTAATTGTATTACATGTTAATTTATTGAACAAAATGTTATAAAATTGTATGTAAAATTTCTTGTACAGAAACCTCAAAAAGTCTTGCATATGTACATGTACATGAAACTGCACACGAACCAGTGGAGGTGATCTTGACTGTTCCTGTTCAGGAATTTGTCCGAGGAAACTGTGCATGATTTTGCAAAGAAACTTTCATAAAAGCTAAGCTTTCAATGATTTTGTTCAGGTTGCTTCATAGAGTGTATTGGATTTCGTTTAATTTAGAGGAACTTCCTCAGGTTCCTAGTCATTAACCTGCATACGAATTAATCCACGAGGGTCCACTAGTGGCATGAATTTTTACGGTGGCTTTCTGTAAAGGAACATATACGTGTTCCTGTAAAGGAACAATTGCCTCGATTTACTTCCCAAAGGAACCTGTACAAAAATTTGTATAGGATCATGCAAATGTTTCTTTGTTGGCGCAGGTTTCTTTGCAGAATCAAGAAGAGTTTTATTCGCCTAATTCCTGCACATAACCATCAAGATGACCTGCACAGGTTCGTGTGCAGTTCTGTGTGCAAGAACATGAACAGGATCATCCAAAGTTGCTGTACATGAATTTTTAGCTTGGATTGCTTATTCATCCTCCACTACTCACGCACCCCCTCGCCAACCACTCTTGCTTGCAATAAAATCCCTTGCTTCTTCTCAAAGAACCACTTTCCCTACTCCTTTTTATTCATCATGATCAATATTTTTCTCTCGTAGTACGTGGTAGCAAATCAGAATATTAAGTTTAGGTCGGGGAAACTCCTGATGGAGACGGAACTGCATCGACTTTTCTCGTAGGTGTATACTGGAACTTTGAATTAGAAAGTTTAGATGCGACATGCGTCCAAATCCAGAGTAATGATTCATGCGGCTCTGCCTCCTCATGTTTGTATTTCCTGTACTTAGTATTAAGGCCAGTGCAAGTCATTCTTATAAACGTAATTTAATCCCAGTTCCACAGTATTTGCATAAAAAAGAATGGTGGTACCTTTCTATCCCAGACCGATTAACTGTTAATTTGCCCAATTCAGAAATAAGATTAGATAAGTAATTGTTTTCACATGTTCTAAGCGAACATAATGATTTTTCAAATGATTTAATCCTTTAAAGGCCAAACGTGAAAATAATTAAATATAAATTCTCCACATGCATCTAATCCGCTAAGTTTATTTCGTGAAAATTTAAGAAAATTGTAAATAGTGGAGATTACTCAGCTGCAAAAGTGGATGGTGAAGGGTTAAGATATATTATTCAACAGTATATACCATAACATTATTCCCTTTTAATGGTAAATTATTTTTACCGTGATCTATTAAATAAGGTCCGATTGAACACATTCATGCCAAATTTTAATTAGGTTCTTTTTTATTCAACACTAATAATGCAACAATAAATTAATCGCAAAGATATAATAATATATTTTGTACCTAAGGGCACCTTTGTTGTTCACACAATTTGTGATCAAACAAGCCAAAAAAACATCGGATACAGCGTCCCACAGTACATTGGTGTAAGTTATGTAAGCATTAATTTAGTCAGCATGTTTCATCATAACATTTTATATTTTTCATAACATACTTTAATTCATAATTGTTTTTTCTACACGGCAATTACACAGCCAAATAAAAAAGATAACATGTGTTGAAGATAGATATTTAATTTTTAAACAATTCAATTTGAAAATTTTTAATTAAGAAAAATAACAATAATCTAATATTTAGAGATATCTGACTGTTCATTCAATATCCGTAATCACAAATGAAATACACAAAACTAAAAAAAAAACTAAATTTTGAACGTTACAGTTTTAATTACACTTTTTAAAATTTTTTAGCTTGTTACTTAAATGGTTGAATTGTTATTTATAAATAACCACTTAACACCTACTGTCCTTAGAAAAAATTCGAGTAATTTCACTTTTTAAATTAAAAGTTACATTATATTTATTTCAAAATCTTGAAAAATCTTAATGTTGTTTTGCTTTTTTCAAATTTTTAATTATTTTTAAATCTTTTTAAGAACTTCTAAATTTCTTTCAAAATGATTCGCATTTTTTCTGAATCTTTTTAAAAAATTAGGCAAAATTAAAAAAAAACTGCCTAAAATTTTCCACATTCATTTTTCATAGTTTCTTAAATCTTTCTAAATCTTTTTAAACATTCTCTTAAATTAATTTTTTTAAATAAAAAATAATATCAATTTTCCTACAAATCTTAAGGAAATGTCTTTTATTCTTTTAAAACACTTCACAACTTTTAAAACAAATTAAATATTTGTAAAAAGTGTAATTAAAATTTTAACGTTGAAAGTTTAGTTTTTTGTTTAGTTCTGTGCCTTTGATTTGCAATTACGAATTTTAAACGAACAGTCAGATATTTCTAAATATTAAATAATTATTATTTTTCCTAAATAAAAATTTTCAAATTGAATGGTTTAAAAATGAAATATTTTAAATTGAAACAATATTTGAAATTTAATTACAGCCTTTAAAAACGAATATATTATTTTAAAGTTATTCTAAAATTAAAAATAGTTTATAAAGTTTCAATCGGGATTTTGAATTTGTCTATCTAATAAGACTTTCAAATTTAAGCAGTTTAATTTTTTAAATATAAATCTGGAAATTCTAAAATTATGAAATGATTCCGAATCGTCCTGTAGAAAAATTAAAGTAGAACATTTTTAAAGTGAAAGATTTTCAAATTAGACATTCTAAACTGAATGATATCATAATTGAAAAATATAACAGTTGAGCGTATTATTTAAAACGCGGTTAAAATCAAAGTTGGGTAGATTAATTTTCAAAAAATTTGTAAATTTCCCGATCAACAAATAAGCTCACTGTCATTTGCCGATTTGCAGGTCCAGCGGCCAACCGCTTTTTGCATTTAGGACAACGTATCATTTTTAGCTCTATTTCCGTATAATTCTTCTCATTGCTGTCTGCTAATCACAGCCACAGCCATTCAAATGTTCGCGCGACTCTCCCACCACTTCCCCCCATGCGACGGTTCTCTGAAACGAGGGAGCCGATGCTACGTTCCGTGCGCAACTTCAGAATACGCTTGTCCGTTTTCTGGTTATATTTGTCAACGATTGTTCCGCACACGTATTACCTGATTGTTTATGCGAATAATTTTCTTTTTGTTTTTTTAAATATAGAATTGAACGATTTGACAGAAAAATCATCTGCCTGAAACTAAATCCTGCAAATGAACACTGCAAAATCCATCTTAAATTTTTACAATATCTATCTGTAGAATGGAACAATGCTTTTTAGTAACATATGGACGATACGTAAAAAACGGCCCAATTTAATACCCATCATCTTTTGATGGAATCGGTCTGCCTTTTATAAATTTGATGAAGATTAGGATATAATTCGTCTGTTTATTCATTGAACATTTGAAAATGTTTTGCTGAAAAGTGGATGAGCGGGTCCTTATTGAAGTAAACCTGACTGAATTATTTAGATTGGAACTAAAGAAAAAATAGAATAAAAAATAAAATTAAATATATTGAATAGAATAGCGCTAAGTCGAACAATAAAGCCTGTTCAGATGATCGATAAACAAAGTGACTAAGTTTAAATAGTGACACCAAATAATTTTGGAGAAGAAAAATAAACTATTTAAAATTTTATGTATTCTATAGTAAGAAACTCTGGGCAGTTAATGCATTCTACTTACCAATAGAATGAATGAAAGCTACTGAGATTATAAAGATAGTAGCAATAATGTTTCTCATTATCCCAAAATAAAGCAGCCCGTTTCTCGAAGATTTTTCTAAAGAGTGTAACTGATATATAAATGAGTTAAATAAATGCCACGTTTGCCGTCTTTTATACTTCTGCCGTTATCTCTTTATTTCAAGTAATGATAAATACTTCAAAGATACACTGTATAAGGTGTATACAATTTGTATTATTTGTGGGAATATCCTCTCATGTGCAACATCTTGAAGCATTAAGTCAATTACCAATATTGTCTGCTTAAAGTTATTTCACAATTACGACCTGTTTAGAAAATATTTACTTATCGTCTACCATTAAAAACACTAAATATGAAAAATGTCTTGCTCTTTCTGTAAAGATAACAGAATCCGGTGGCCGTTTGGCCAATCAGGTCAGAATTTTTTTAACTGCAAAAAACGCCCAAAAAGAGCCAAAATAGCCCTTTTTGTTCATAGAAAATGTAACCCGACCACATTTTTGAAGGTCTTTCCGGTCACTGGATTTGAGTATAATGCTAATTAATCCCTGCTCAGAGTTTTTCTGGTTCTAGTCTCAAAACCGGCAAGCCTAAGCCCAAAAAACGTTATCTTATGTTTTTTGGGTCGCGGAGTGTGGATCCGGGGCTTATTTTCTCGGAAAGGTCCAATTCCTATGTCGAATCCCTTTGTGTCATAAATCATGGCAAGCCTAAAAAAATCGAACCTAACCTTAAAATTCACCTTAATCCGCGGGCCTGGCCGATCCGTTAGTTTGAGAAGGAGAAACGACCTCGAGGTTTGGAGGCATACGACGCACTATAGGTCAAATTAAATTTTTCTGGTTTAAAATCTAATATAACGAAAAGAAATAGAGATAACTGAACAAATTAAAAAATAAATAAATAAAGTTCATGTTACGTGGATTAGAGAAAAATATGTTAAATGCCTACATTGCTCAATGTAAGGGTTGACGTAAGGGGTGAAATCGAGCATGTTTAGAAAGTCTATAATTATTTGCATTTCTTTTTGCTGAATCTCAAAGGGAAATCATGACATCAATACAATTTTGTTTGTTTAAATTGTGCCTAAATTAAGGGTTGAAATAAGGGGTAAATGACTAAAGAACAGAAAATTTGCTGAAAAACATTGCAAATGGTTTTTGTGGAGTTTGAATATCATTTTGGCAACCATTTCTGCATTATTCTCTAATGTGTCGATGGTTCCTCGTTTTCCCAACTCTAGGATATATTCGAAGAAGAGGTTTTGAAAACCTGATTATTATCAAAATATTATTTAGAAAATAATTGATTAGAACTTGTAATTTTCTATTCCTAATCAAGTAATGTTTATTAAATTTTTATAATGATTATTATGTTTTGACACAACATAAACGTTTAAAAAATTTCAGGCGGACCGACTGCGGACATTTACAACGTCTTTGCAACGTTTTTACATCGTTGAAACAACTTTCTTTTCCAACGTTACAATTTTTTTGTAATAAGTGTATTTTTTAATTTAATACAATTTTGAGAGAGAGCTTTAAATGAGAGAGATTTATTAAAATAATAATATAATAATAGACAACTCGAAGTACTTTTTTTATTACGATTTATGCAAAAAAGTATAGTCACTGTATATTTGTTAAAAATAGTGAATTCATACTTACTGGAGAATTATAAATAATCCGCTTGATTGATACTATGTTCTTACACAATCTAAATTACACTACAAAGTAAATAATATTCGCTTTAAGAAATGTATTCTCTCAGAAAAATAATTGGCGTACGCGTTCTAGATTAAAGGTAAACAATAATTAATCTAATTAGTACATATATTTAACTGTTAACATCAAGTCACGAAAAAATATAAAGTCTCCAGAATGCCTTCATCGAATATTCTCTAGAGTGCGGTGGGGGGGGCAATTACACACTAGAGAATAATGCAAAAATGTTTGTCGAAATGAAACTCAACTCCACGAAACTCATTTTCAATTCTATTCTGCGATATTTCGCGTTCAGATTCTCGCTGTCCCTTTTCACCCCTAGAAAAGAGAGTGATAATGAGAAACCATAATTTGCCTTTGAGATTCAGCAAAAAGAAAAGAAAAAGGTCATCGATTTTTTAAACATGTTGAACTTCACCCCTTACTTCAACCCCTACAATAAGCAATAAAGGCAATCTTACAAATTTTCCTTTAATCCTCCTAACATGAACTTTATTTTTTTAAAAGTTTGCTGATTTATCTCTATTCTTTCTCGTTATATTAGATTTTAAACTAGAAAAATGCAATTTGACCTATAATACGACGTTAGTAAGTTTAAGATACCGCCAAGTCCGAATTTTAGCATCCTCTGTGCTCTCCGAGTTTGCGATTTATCCTAACCTCGAAGCAAAAACTCAAAATGGCTCAATAGCCAGTTTGTCACTAAAAATGAATTTTATTTACTTTTTTCTTATGTTTTTGGAATTGATCAGGTCAAAGGTAAGTAACCTTATTAACTGAAGTTTTGGTGGGACTGACGTTATAACTACAATCTCCACCATATGACGATTTGCTACTTAACTTTGACATGATTTCGACAAAAGGCATACACACGGAAAATCTACAGGTCATGTTTCAGGCGACGAATTAAGACTGGGTGCTTGGAATGCTAGAGGGGGGGGGGTGAATGATCTCAAGGTAAAAGAATTGTGTGAAACTATGGACGTGAGGAAACTAGAGATTTTATGTGTTCCTGAAACAAAGAAAAGGGATGCGAAACTAAAGACAAAAAAAACGGCCTGTTGAAAGGCGAATTTGAAATATCGTCAGGAGTAGACACTGAATCACATGATAAATAAGGAGTAGGTCTGATTTTGAATCAAAGAGCAAAGCAGCATCTCGGAGACCATGATTTCGTATCTCCCAGACTGCCGTGAGCTAGAATGAAAGTAGGAATCAGAAGACTATTTATCATAGCATGCTACGCGCCAGTTGATAGTGATCCCAGAGAAGTAAAAGTCGCTTTCTGGGACACTTTAAATGACACAATAAATATTTGCGGACATGGGGAAAAATAATTCAACTAGGAGACATGAACGGATGGGTGGGCTTCCAAAATCGAAATACAGAAAGAGTGATAGGTAATTTTAAGGTTCCAAGAACAAACTATAACGGAGATAAATTAGGTGGTATATGGTTAGAAACGGGTGTGTTTATTACAAATACTTGGTTTAGGCATAAAATGATCCACAGGTGCACCTGATCTACAGCAAATAGTCGAAGTATAATTGACTTTGATGTTGCGGATGAAAGACTAAGAGAGACAAAGATACAAGAGTCTTGAGGCATTCGGAATGCAACACTGATCATTACCTTCTGAGCTGAAAAATTAATTTAGGTCGGGGATGGAGGAAAAGGAGAACCAAGAAAACAAAGCAAACGCGAATCAAATTTGAGAACCTACGGAAACGGATGTGCGAATAGATTTCCAAAATAAGATAATCGAAAGCATAGATAGGGCAACATGGGAGGACCGTATAAAAAACAAAGATATAGAAGACGCCTGGACAAAGTTACGGGATATCATTGTTAGATGTACGATCGAATTGCGCGGTACCGCAGTTGTAGGAAGAATGTCTGGGTATACGTGGTGGAATGATGAAATTCAGGCTGCCCAAAAAGCAAAGGGAGAAGCGTACAGGAGAACTTTGAACATCTCAGGTCTTAGCAACGTGGAAAGAAATAGACGTAGAAATTATTATAGACACGAAAACAGGAAACTAAAACAATTAGTTAAGGAAAGTAACGATACAATTAGAGCAGAAGAGATGAAAATATAAAACGAGTTTGAAGGAAGCAATACCACATAGGCTATGCGAATTGCTAAATTTATGTTTCGAGATGGGAGACGTCCCAGACGATTGCAAAAAAGCAATTATCGTACCAATATACAAAAGAAAGGGAGATAAAAGCGACTGCAATAATTACAGAGGGATTGGCTTACTAAGTCTTTAAGTAGAATATGCTCAAAATACTTATTCGTAAGGTTGTGAGGGATCTCGCAAATTAAGGGAAAGGTGGGGGATTTGGAACGTCGAGAAGCGGGTGTAGTCAATTAAGGAGGGGAAACATTTAACAAAAAGGTTTTATTAACCAACTTACCGGAGTTTCAATGTCGAATTCGTCTAGGTAACTCGAACCGGGCGGCGAAGTCGAGACCGGGGATGCGGTGTCGTACTGGGTTGGTGGCGTCGGAACGTCTGGGGGTTGAGAGACTGCGCAGGCTACCAGGAAGACTAGGACTCGATGCGGACTGAACATTCGGGGATAAGGTTTTTTGGGGTATATAGGCCGGGATGGCTCTCCCCACAAGTCTTTAAGAATGGCTCTTTTCGACGAAGAGGGTGTTGATCTCGAAACAGTAAGGGTACGTGGGTTAGCGTTCGCAGATCAATTATGAGAGAATTGAACAAGTTGACAAGTTCGTATACCTTGGTAGCCTATTTACTAGGGACGGAAAGATAGATGAGGAATTAGGTAGACGCATAAACGAAGGTAAGAAAGTTATTGGTAGAGCAGGTCCCCCTATCAGAAGTAAAAATATATCCAATAAAGCTAAAATAGCAATAAATAAGAGTAAAATTAACGCATTTGACATGAGATTCATGCGCCTAATATGCGGAAAAACTCTGATGGACAAAGTAAGAAGCGAGATCATTCTAAAAGAATTTGGTCAAGGTGAAGTAAATGGCAGCGTGCCTAGGGGTAAACCGCGGAAAGAATGGTTAGAATGTGTGAATAAGATCATAGTTAGAAGAGACATAAGAAGTCGCAGAAACACGAGAGTCTGCATGAAAAAATTAATGGACATAAAAGAAGCTAAAGAAGTATGACAGGATTGGAGAGTATAGCGGCAAATAGGAACAGTGTTGCGGAACAAACGTATTATTTACATGAATAACATGAGAATTCTGGATCAATCTGAAAATTCTCTATCCCTTCCCCACATTACGTCTTTCCCCATATGTGATTCACGCCTACCCCGAAAGGAAAATTGCTTAATAGTGTAATAATAATAATAATAATATTCTAGTTTTTGAATAATTCTACGTTGAGTTGAAGAGCACATGGAAACCTCAAATTTGGATTTGGCGACTTCATAAACTTACTACTGTTGTATGTGTCCAAACTTTGAGGACGTTTCTCCTTCTTGAACTAATGGATCGGCTAAGCTGAGTCGATGGCAAATTAATTGATTGCAGGCAGCTTTAAGGTTAAGTTTGAAGGTTTTGAGATTAGGAGCACAATTTCTCTAAACAGCGATTAATCAAAATTATATTCAAATCCAGGTACCCAAAAGACATGATAAAATGTGGTCGAGTTACAATTTTTATGAACAAAAAGGCTATTTTGGCTATTTTTGGGTTTTTTTTTAGTTTAAAAAAATAGTGAACTGATAGAGCCAACCACCACCAGATTCTGATTTAGCGATCTTAAAAGCGTTACGAGCCGTTTGGAAATAATGGCAAAGTATTATTATTGCTGTTATTGTTACGTTTCAGACCAAAAAAGCCCTTGCGCTTGGGAAATCCCGTTGCGTATCATTATAGGCCTATATGTGACCGCAAAGATTTTTCCATATGCGAGGACTGCACCAACGCTATAGCCAACATTTCTGACTTACTGATGCAATTACTATACATTAGTGCCCGACGCTTCATCGTAATCGCTGAGCAGTGTCAAAGATATTAATGGGTCGCTCATCATCCTTTTCACACAAGCGGTAGTGAGGACTATTTATGAGCTCTATGTCATCGCGTAGCTACGAATTTTTCAACCCGGAGCCGGAAATAATGTGACGCCCATAATTCTCAAATCTGCATTCATTTTAAAGTTCCTTTGCCGCCCCCAGTCGCTTGCGCCCGGGGCAACGGCCCGATTCGCCTTCCCTAGCTACAGCACTGTGTCTACGATAGCCAAGGTTCCCATTCTTTTAAACAATTTTATAAGGATAGACGCCGGTTTCTATTTCTTTCGTCCCTGGAGCCACGCTGAAAATATTTGTCCCCATCACTAGAGCAGTCTGCCTCATCGTGAAGCTATTTCTCTCTCGCTTAATGTCATACTACTCACAATACTCACAATTTGCCACATACTTTCTAAGATTAAAATTAATTATTTCTAATTCAGCCACATACATCAAACCCTAAGCCCACTATAGTAACAAGCAATTCCGTCGAAATCCTTCCGCCGTTTACCATATTTATTTTCTAGACCCCCTTTGCAGCATTTCTGGTGAAATTGAGGGGCTTTAACCCTCTT
The DNA here is from genome assembly GCF_010883055.1 of Belonocnema kinseyi. NCBI lineage: Eukaryota > Metazoa > Arthropoda > Insecta > Hymenoptera > Cynipidae > Belonocnema > Belonocnema kinseyi. The sequence goes on from NC_046661.1 coordinate 129,303,391, forward strand.
ACTGCTGCCAATGCCATCTAGGTGGCAAAACCGAGGCTCCAATGACACCTCTAAATATTGGTTCCCTGATTCTTTCCAATCGAGACTTCACAGTGTACTGTCCGACCCTTGTTTATCTTACCATTGCTTCATAGAAATTTGGGTTTCAGGATTGCTTTACACATAATTGTCTCCAATTTTGAGCCCCAGCTTTTCCCTATCGCTTTCCTACAAAGCCATAGAGTTGCTATTAGCATTTTTCACTTGTTTGCAAAGTGCTCTTTCCATAACAGCTTCCTCTTAAAGATGCTTCCTAGATATTCAGCTTATGAAATGCTTTTTAGTTACTGTCCTCTTACTTTCTGTGTACTTATGGTTCCCCGCTTGAACCCTCTAGTTAATGCATCCGCATCCATCTTACTTCGATTGTACGATACTCCGGTCTTCTGGCAACAGATATCCACTATCTCCAGCACTTGTTGCATAGCCCCGAAGAGCACATCCAGAGTCTTACCGCGCACGATGACAGTTTGTCGTCCGTTTAGCGTAAAACAGGGTAACTACGAGGGTGGATTGATAAGTTTCCGGCCTGACCAAGAGATGGCGCCACTAGGCCTACCTTGAGGTGGCGTTCTATAGTACCATCCTTAGATAG
>NC_046661.1:129304124-129324204 GCF_010883055.1 Belonocnema kinseyi
AGCCTTGGAGGAGATTATGTTGAGAAATAAAAAAAAAAAATTCTTAAAAACGTTGTTTTTCTTGGTCAGGCCGGAAACTTATCAATCCACCCTCGTATGACTCGTAAACAGATGAAAAAGTTCATCGATTACCAAGCTTGACAGCAGAGACGATAAGGCGCCTACCTCCGGACATACGGAATCAACAGTTCCATATAAAGTGACTTGACCCATATTCTTTCTTAGATTTCTGTTACCCAACATGTAGCAGGATGGTTATTATTAACATTTCAAGGCAGAGGTTCATTTTGAACACTTATATATTCTAAACTATCCAAGTATTTGTATGACTAGCCCTACGTGGCGTGCTAGAAGCCCAAGGACGCGGTACAGAAAGCATCCTTCAAGGCAAAAAGTATAATGAATGTAAAAGAAATATTTCATTAAATGTTCGGAACACGTAAAAGATTGAACGAGATTCTTAACTCTTGACATTGTCTCGATTTTTTCAACTTCCTTGATGAAAAAAACCTAGCATCTTGTACATTTTCGGCGATTGCATGCTTTTTATACTGCTTCCTCTGTCAAATTGTGTAAATTAAGGTGCAATCACTAATTAATCGTGACTTAAAACTAAACAAGAAGGTCATTCAACTTGCTTTCGTACACTTGTATTGACCGTTTAGTAATACATGCTTCACTACAAAGGTGAAAATCTGGGCAAGAACTAAATCTACGACTTTCATAGAAAAACCGTGTGAAAGTTTAGAAAATGTTGTGTCACAATTACCATTTGTGAAATTTTGCGCGTTCAAATCATTACTACATTCAGATGATTATTCCTAAAAATATGTAAAATTCACGAACTGAATTACAAATCTTACTCTTTAAATCTAGACGAAGTACTGGGACCATCGACTTTAGCAATTTGTCAAACATTTATTTATTCAAAGAATGATTATATGATAAGACATTAACGCACGGCACGAACATCCTATTTTTATCTTCACCGAAATTTCCTTTCCACGTGTAAACTTTTTTATGATTACTCAGCAATCACGTGATATTTATTCGTTTTCTCAATCCAGATTTTAAGAATATAATTTGCTTTTTATTTTATAAACCTAAAAACTTTGAATTAACAATTTAATAGATTTTGTGATAAATTTAACGTAAGATGTAAATCTTTTGACAAAATATCGTCAGCATAGGATGATTAAAATCCATCTAAACTTTCAAACAGTTATTATGGTCACAAAAGATTTTTTTCAACAATAATTTTTGTGCATAAGTAGACTTGTATCGCAGTTTTGGAAAAAGACATTTTTTTCTCTGAAAAGTTATTTCTTTTAATTTGAAAAATAATATGCTAACACAATGGATTTCTATTCAACGACGTAATTTTTTTTTTTAATTCCTAGAAACAAATTCGGACATTAAACTTTTTTTTAAGGTTCTTTTTTATGGAATGACCTACTCTTGTCGAACAAATTATATTTCGCCAAAAAAGTGGACCTTATAGGTTAAAAAATTATTACTATATGCTGTCAAATGGCTCTTTTGTAAAAAATATCACTTCTGAGATGAAAAGAAGTGACCCTAAAGAAAAGAAACATTTTGTTGAATGGAATTTCTTTTGTTAACATATTATGCTTGAGAGAAAAAGAATTGATTCGCAAAAGAAATTTTCTATACGCGTAAACTTGAAATAAGTGAATTTGTTTGTAAAGATCATTAACAACAATTTACAACAATGAAAATTGTTACGATTTAGTTTTTATTTCAGTCAAAAGTTCAAATGAGACTGTACCTTATGCCAAGAATATTCTTTTCAGTTTTTCCAATATATGTATTAGGTCAATACAATGTATAGTATTAATGATACCTTTAAAGAATAAATGATTGTACCCAGAACATGATATTTTTCAAACAGAAATATATTTCAAAGGACACATTCAAGGTAAATTTAAGAATATTATATTACCAAACAACTATTACTTGTAGCACATGTGCGAATCCTGGATATTATTGGACTTAATTTTCTCTTCCTGCTTTGCAATTTGAATTTTGTTATTTATCTGCCTAAAAGTATACTCTTTTTAGGGCTACAACCTATATTTCTATAATTATGGATCACATGAAAAAAAGAATGATTTGATAATTTAATTATTTCTAACATACTGTATTTCGTCGGTTGTGCCCCTCACCTGAAGGCAAAGCTGTCTGCAGCTTTTCGTGAAAATTAAAATATTTAAAGATAAGCAAATATGATGGTTTGCTTCTGTGGTATTTTATGTGATGGAAAAATTACCTTTCAAGATATCCAACAAGAATAATAAGTTATTTTGAATAAAAATAGAAATAGCCGTAATATAACCTCTTATTCGTTGACATTCTGCTAGAAACAGACTTTACGCAATGTTTCTACTCTACCAATACAAGAAAACTGCATACCGACCGGATTTATAATAATAATATTTAATAGTTTCTTCCACGTAGCCCACAAGATAACACTTGTAAATATTATTTTCGTCGGGCCTCCCCCCTGCCCAAACCTCACTTATTAATGAGATTTATCATATTTTGGACTTGAATTACGTCTAATTAATATAATTAGATTGTGTGATATTGTTTTATCTGTCAAAATGTCAAATTTTTATACTGTAAGTAATGTCAATAAAGTTAAAAACTTTATATTTCTGTCAGCGAAACTTTCATTATTACGTGGTAAATCTAATATTGTTAAATAATAGCCATGCTATAAGGGAAATCACCTTTGCCCCACTGGTTGGCGATGCCTCCCCCCTTACCTTATATCATCAGGCAACTGCTATGTAACATCAATTGGTCAGTTGAATACAATCCTCATTATCATGTATTCTGAACCAATGGGACATGCTATTTGGTCCATCACTCAATCCTTTACACGCTAAACAGAACCATAATGCACAGAAGCAGTCTCCTGAAAAGATACCCGTCGTAAGGCGAATTGATCTTATGATAATTGGTTTACCTTGATAAAAATACGAGATCTGTTTAAAACATACGTGGACTGTTTGAATTTCGCGGCTCGAGTTGGTTTCAGGAGAATCCGCTTGGTGTCGCTAAGTTCGTACATATCAGCTGTTTAAAACGCGGTATTCCAGTCGCAGATATCTTCATTTGTTGATAAGCTACACGGTTTTAAGTAAAGAGCGTTTGTTTGTTTGTCGGATTGTAAAATGGACAGCCTGAAAGCGCAACGAATTGCTGTGAAATTTTGTGTGAAACTCGGGAAATCTGCAACTGCAACATTTCCCATGCTCAACACGGCCTGCGGTGATGTTGCCTTGAAGCGTACTGCATGTTTCAAGTGGCATGAATGTTTCAAGGGTGGCCGACAGTCGATTGACGATGGTGAGCGTCCTGGGCGTCCTTAAGCGTCAACTGACGACCCACACGTCGACAAAATCAACACCCTGGTGCGCAAAAATCGACGTCTGACCATTCGAGAGCTTGCCAAAGAATGTGGGATATCAGTTGGATCTTGTTACGAGATTTTGACCGAAAAATTGAAGATGCACCGCGTCACTGCGAAATTTGTGCCACGCCTGATGACTGACGACTCACTAAGCACTCAGAACTCGTGAGTTTTTGGCCAAACACTCGATTACTGTTCTTCCCCACCCCCCATACTCACCTGACTTTGCTCCTTGTGACTTTTTCTTGTTCTCAAAACTAAAAAGAAAACCCTCAAAGGAAGAAGATTTTAGACGATTTCGGAGCTTAAGGCAAGTGCGACGAAGGAGCTGAAAGCCATCATAAAAGAAGTGTGCCAGGACTGTTTCAACAAGTAGAAACACCGTTAGGATAAGTGTGTGCGTTGGAGAGAAGAGTATTTTGAAGAAGACCCAGACGGGTAACTTCCAAATAAAGTACATTTTTTTGTATGACCTCAATCCGCGTATTTTTTGAATAGACCTCGTACTTTATTCGTGTACCAAAAAATATCATCGTGCGACCTAGAAAGTTGATGATGCGTGGCCAGATTTTGTAAATATTTAAGACTTCTAACATATCGACTGCTCCAAGGTAACATCATTCATGGTGGCTTTTATCCTGGCGCAGGTTTTTGAGATAGCATAACCTAAAAGTGCGAAAAAGGATTTTAAAGTAGAAGTCTTGCTCTTTCAAATCCCGTGCAGTTTGCTCATATATATTTTTTTTCGTCAAGATATTCAATTTTGAAAATTTTTAATTACATATATTCTATATATTTTAAGATACTTTACTTTCCATGACAATGATATCATAGGCGACAGTCTACAAAATCCTCAAAACTTTAAAATTTGGACTTAATTAGGTGGGCGTTACGTTTTTGTGACAACTGAATCAAAATCCGAAGTCTTTTGATTCTATCACGTCAAAGTCAAGGTCGTTTAGAGGTCAAATCAATTAAAAAACTCTGAAAGCGCAAATAAAAATCCTAATCAAAAGTTCAAGTGATCGCTGAATCTAAATCCAAAGTCGTTTTAACTCTATTAGGTGAAGATCAAGGTCGTTTGAAGGTCAAATCTAGGAAAATACAAAGAACCTATGGAAAAATGTATACAATATGTTTACGTGATCGCTCAATCTATTTGACTCGGTGATCTCACAATCATAATGTTGGTGGAAGCAAATGCAAGGTCTTTCTCCCTACTCTTTCTCTTCTTTCCTTCCTCTCATCCTCCTCTCTTTTCCGCACTCAGTAAATTGATTTCAAAAACACACTAACTTTACATCCACATACTTCTTAACTACAAACACAAAGGCCACATACTTATAAACTACAAAAACAAAAGCCAAATACTTTACACCCTAAGCCCACTATCCCAAGTCCCAAACCCACAAAGAATCCAAGCCCACAAACACCAGGCCCACAACCCTAGACCCACAGATCAAGAAACCTGAACCCTAAAACCGCAAACAGACAACCTCAAACTCACAAACTAACAACAACCACCCACTTACAAACCCTAAACCCACAAATCTTAGGCCTGAGACCCCTCTTACCTAATAACACGTTAACCACAAATAAATAAAATTAAACCCAGAAAATCTAATCCCACAAACAGCACGCAGATAATCCGAAAACCCACAAATCCCAAACCTACAAGCCTACAAAGACATATCGACTCGATAACTTTTTTCTATTATTTTTAAATCCTAATTGAACCTTTCGGCCTGTTCATCACTAGCATCCCCTAATTTTCCTTTTGGAAAGAAATCAAGGTGATTAAATAAGAGATAAAGTTTCTAAATCATACGACAACCTTACTTTTTAAATTTTCTAGCATATCACTTACTAGCGTTTTAGAAGTGGGACGATGATCGTGGGGGCTAAAGCGTAGGCTTTGGACCTACTCCTTCGCCTTGCGGGTTCGATTCCCGCCTCGAACTCTGGAAGAGTCTCGGTGGCCCATGCGGTGAACACTAGCCTAGCAAGGGAGTTGTTCATCTCCGGAGAGTCGTGGGACCGGTACCTCTAGAGAAAAAGGTTTTCTCTAAGTACTTAAGGCTGTTGCTCTTGGTGGTTCGGAACCCACCTTAAACTGTAGGTCCCCCTTCCACCACCAAGTAAGTGTGTGGAAGGTATGTAAAGGAATAAAGAAGGTATAAAAAAATGTAAGCCCTTAGGGGACACATTAGAAGCTTCCACTTAAGTTAACAAAAGTTAACAACTTACTAGCGTTTCTTGATTTCTATGTTTTTTTTTTATTATCTAAGAATCCATTCATTACTTTTTTCAATGCAATCCAAGCAGCTTTTTTGTATTGGACAATATTTTTTCGAAATCTTTATCATTACATAGCGTCTGATTAGGAGTCCGACAAAAGTTCCCTCCTTAATTTTTGTACTACTCATCTGTGGAAACTGTTTGCATAAATATTGAAAAGACTTACGTGATTTGTTTAGCACTTTGACAAACTGCTTCATAAGACACAATTTCATGTGTAAAGCAAGTAACAGAATTTTCTTGGTTACGACTAGTGCTTCGTAAAGGACGTTCATCAAGCATGTTTTGAAGTCCTTTTTACTTGACCAAACCTCTGTTTTCCAGTGCATAACCACATTGTTGACCCAGAAGAATATATATTATTTTAAAATGTTAGCAAATCATCCATTTATATTGCTAGTATTTAAATTATTCTAAAGTAGTTAAATCTAAATAATTATATTTTTCATCAAGTGTTGCTGGGTAAGCAATTGGAACAGAAGAATATTTATTTTAATTATGAAGGGGAACTACATTCAAACTGGGGGTAAATAAATCCTTAAAAAGTCTTCTGTCAACAGGGTTTTGAGACTCTAGGCAGAAAGGATGCAATAGTTTAGTAATATTGTTGCAAAATACTAATGATTCAGATTCCGGAATAAAATTGATTAATTCTTCTTCACGATGTTTGTACGATATAAGCGTTGTTCGTGGAGATAGAACATCTTTTTTTTATCAGCATTCAAAACTCCTTTTAAAAATCTAGATATATCACAAGATCATTTAGCTCAACACGATTAAAAGTTTGAGGAATACCAGATGATGCGAGCATTTTTTTCTGTTATAAGAAGAAACAATTGATTCGTATTTGTTTCTGCTTTTGTTGATACATTTGAATTAGATGGAGATTTATCAATAAAGGGTCTTTTATTTAAAGACCATGATGCTTCTTTTTTGTAATGGGATGGGATTTTCCAGTGAATGAGAAGTAGGCTTTCTTCCTGATGTAACAATCGCGCAGTTGATCTTCTTTATAATGCTCGAATTAAAGAAAATGTTGTTCCCACAATTTGCTAAACAAAAATAGCAGCATGTTGAATGATTCTACGGTTTTTGTCATTTAACAAGTGTACCAAGCGGCATCCATTTTTTAGTTCTACTCTTCCAAAGTTTCAAAGATTCTGCGCAGGTACTGGAAATAAAACCAGGAACCCAGGCTTTTCCAAATTAGTAATCTCTTCCTTAAGAGCATGTGACAGAGCCAAATACCTATTTTAACAACCTCACTTTATCAGTTCACTGAATGTTTTTTTGAACCTAAGAAATTTTTTTGTAAATAAAATATCGAGCTGCAATTTTGGAAAATCTATAAGAGTGGAATGAGATCATAAGGTAGGATATCCAACGACTTTAAAAACTTAAAATTTTTCTTTATTTTTTTCAAACCTTAAACTTGAAAATCTTCGTGCATTTTTTACAGCAACGTTGAATTTGTTTTTTTTTCTTTTTTAACAGTTTTTTTTCTATTTGAATATGCACACTAATTTGAATATATCAGTCTATTATAAAAAAAATTCTCTTTTTTTAAAAAAAAACCTTGCTACCAAAAAGTTTCTCAATAATCAAGATATAATTTATCTTTTTGCATGACAAAATGATCAAAGAAAATTTCAAGGCTCTTTTTGTAGACTTTCATAATTATTTTATAGATTGCATTGAACAGACTTTAATATTATATAGTTAAAGTGGAAGGTATTAAATAGCTAAAGTATACACTTTTTTGTGATATTCAACTCAGAAATTTTAAAAATTATTACTTGCAAATTTTAATGTTAATTCATTTTCAAAATTAGAATAAGCCATAGCAATACAAGTGATATTTCGAAATATTTTTAGATTAAAAAAATTTTCTAAATATTTCTACAGATTGAATAGGATTTTAAAATATTTAAAAAAGTTTTAAATGTTCAAAAGAATTTTGAACATTTAACGAAGGATTTAAAAAATTTTTGTAAGGGTACAGTAAATTATATTTGAAACAATTTCAATTTTTTTTTTTAGAATTTGTCAAAAGATTTCACAAATACTTCAAACATTCCAGTGAATTCAAACGAACACAAAACATTTCAGAAAAAGTTCACAAATATTTTTAAGGAATTCGAAAGATTTTAAGAATTTCAAAGATTTCAGAAAGTTTACAGTACACGAGATTTCAAAGGTCTAAGAATATTTCAAAGATTTTAAACGATTTAAGTTTTTTAAAAGATTTTAAAATAATTCACAAAGACTTCAAATATTCCAGTGACTTCAAACTGATCATAAAGATTTTAAACGATTAAAAATTTTTCTTGAAGATTTCAAAATACCTCATAAATACTTCAAGTTAATTTAATAACAATTTTAAGTATATTACGACAAACCGTTTGCCGCATGAAACAAACTCCGTGCGAAATTTGTCTTGTAAATGCTGTACTCCCGGATAAAGGTAGTTACTATACCAACACTTTTGGGGCTACAGCTGTTCTAATGTGGGCACCCAGCGTGTCCACAGGGAAAGTATTTTTAATATCAATGGATGGTTTTGGAAAATTGATCTTGGGGACATTGGAGAGCTTAAAATGAGCCTTCAATTCAAGTGTACTCCATTTTCAGATTGAAACATATTTAATTTTTAGGGTAGTTTATTTATGGTAGGGGTTGTTTTTGAAAAATTTCATCGTAGGTCATACAAGAGCCTTAAATGAGCCTTCAATTCTGATATACTCAGTTTTATGATTATAGCATATTTAGCGCACTTTATCAGCACTTTTAAGTAAGGGGTAGTTTCTTAATAGCAATGGATGGCTTTGGAAAATTAATTTCGGAAGCGTTGGAGAGCCTAAAATAAGCTTTCAATTCTGGTGTACTCAATATTCACATTAGAGCATATTTAATATTTAGGGTAGTTTATTTATGATAGGGGTTGTTTTTGAAAAATTTCACCGCGGGTTATGCAAGAGGCCTTCAATGAGCCCTCAATTCCTGTGAAAAAAAAATTGGTATCACGAAGATTTCTACCATGGTACTGCTAGCTTTACGTAAAGCTGGCAGTACAATGCATTTTTTGGAAAAAATGCAGAGCCAAAAATTTGGCTTTTGGGTATTAAATGAGCCTTAAATGAGCCCTCAAAATTTTTAGAAGATTCTTGAGCTTACAATTTCCATTGAATGTAACAAAAAATCTTACAAAAACACAAGATATTGATAATAAAAGATCATATTTTGCTTGATGCAAGATGTTTTATCACAAAATATTGTTTATATTACAAAACCTTGTTTCTATTGCAACTCGGTAATAATGTTTTACATTTCACTATTATAGTAAGCCATGCTCTGTTTTTAAACAATTTTTTAAATATTATTTTTAGATTCAGTTAGTGTTGAACTTACTCTTTAAATACATCCCCCCAATGTAGTCCCTTAGCTGTTGCATTATTAATTAAAATAGTAACGTTGTTAAAAGCAAATCCAACCTAAAATTAAATTGTCGTTTCTTGGAAAACACCTAGCTTAAATTATTATGCCATTCTATTTCAAAAACCTCATAAATAGGAAAAATAAAAACATCGATATCTAAGTTAAAAATGTCGTGTGCAATGCTGGGAGGAAATCCAGGATTTGCCACATGGTAATACTTTAGTTCGTTTAATGGACAATTTTTTTCGATTCACGATACCGATACTTAGAAAGTCAATATATCGAGGTGTCACTGGTTCTTTAATCGAATCTGACTTTCCGTTACGTATAGTATGTTTAAAAGTTAACTTAAATTGAGGATTCATATTTTAAGGTTGACAAATCAATTGTTTGTAGAGAATTTGAGAATTTTTTTCTTCACAGAAAAATCTTGATAGAAAATTTAACACTTTCATTGAAAATTAATCTCTTTAGGCGGAAGTTCCATATTTTTTTACTGATAAATGCAACTATTTAGTAGAAAATGAATCTTCTTATTTAAAAATTCATTTTTTCGGTTGAAAAACGTAATTACTTTGTTAAAAATTTAACAATTTTGTTGAGAAGTCATGCTTTTTAGTTTGAAAAATTGCATTTTTTGGCTAAAATATTATCTATCTACACACAGATCTACATTTTGTAAAATTAATTTAGATATTTTTTAATACTTAAATAATGCTATTCATGATTCCGAAAATTTGAAGAGAAATCAGATTTTTCTTCTCAATTTAAAGCTTATAGGTTTAAAATGTTTTAAAATGTTTATAACGCTCAACTTAAAAGTTTCCTTAACATTTTAAATAGTTCACTCTAATGCTATCGAATATTCAAGCCTTTCAATTTGGGTTTCAAAAAACTGAAAAGTAAAGACATCCAAATTAAAAACTTTATTATAAGGACGTCAGTAAATACTTTCACTGCTACGAATTCAAAATTCACATTGTACAAGTTTAAGAGATTCAAATTTATTCTAATAACTGATTGCTTCATTATTAAGATTTTTAATTTAAATTTGTTTAATTTTGAAGCACTTTTGTAAATTATAAAAGATAAAGAATCTTAAACTGCGAAATTAAATGTTGTGAATTTATTTATCGATCAGTATTAAGAAAGGCTTTCTTTTTTAAATTATACAATTTTGATTTCATTAAATGAAATACAAATAATTTTAATTTGCATGTCATTAAATTATTCCAATTTGAACATTTTCTATTACAAATATTTAGAAATTAGAAAAATAAGGTTAATGGTGAATTCTATAATTTTGACAAATTTAAATTCGAAATGACAAAATGTTGAAGGTATCTTCTGGGATTACTAGGACGTTTGCTGGGGATACTGAAGCTTCTGGATCTTCTAGATCTGCTGGGGCTGCAGGATCTTCCGAGATTACGAGGACGTCTGCTAGGGCTGCTGAAGCTTCTGAATCTTCTGGGGCTGCATGGTCTTCTGAGATTACTAGGAAGTCTGTTAGGGCTGCTGAAGCTTCTGGATCTGCTGGATCTGCTGGGGCTCCAGATTCTTCTGGGATTACTAGGACGTCTGCTGGAGCTGCTGAAGCTTCTCTGTCTGCTTGAGCTGCAGGATCTTCTAAGATTACTAGGAAGTCTGTTAGGGCTGCTGAAGCTTCTGGATCTTCTGGATCTGCTGGGGCTCCAGATTCTTCTGGGATTACTAGGATGTCTGCTGGAGCTGCTGAAGCTTCTGGGTCTGCTTGAGCTGCAGGATCTCCTGGGATTACTAGAACGTCTGCTGCAGCTACTGAAGCTTCCGGATCTTCTGGCACTGGCTAGGTCTTTAGGGCCATCATCGTCAAATTTAACAAATGATGTTGAAAAGAATATTCATACCATGGAGGTATGCACAATTTTTAAATTAGGGAATCTTATTGGAATATTCTGACTTGTCAATCAGCTGATGTTTTAAACATTTTCGAAAAACTTTTCCAGTCTTCACATAGCGGTCTCTAAATCACTTATTATGCCTTACATTCAGTTGTGCTCATTTTCTTCTCCTATCACTTTTTAGTCACTTTTTAAAGTTTAAGCGTTTGAAATATTTTAGAACAAAGGATTTTTTAGAAATATCAAATTGTATAGAACTTTACAAGATATTATAATATTTTAATTGATTTTAAAAGATTTATTCACGAAAAGTGAGGACTTTTGTGGGGTATGAAATATCTCAAAAGATTTTAAAATATTTTTTGCAATTCATGTGAAATCCACACTGAATTTTACTCAATTCAATACATTTTTAACAAGTTTTTGTTTATTTGATTTAAAAGTCTTTAAAAGTCAACTTAAATCATAAAGCATTTTAATAAATTCTGTTAACTTCTTTTCAATTTATTTCAAAATTATTTACTTTAATAAATTTTTTTATATTTTTGAAATGCTTATAATTATCTTAATTAACTTTGTAATTCAGTTTGGATTTAATACGAATTTTATCAAATTCTTCTCATTTCCCTTAAATTCATCTAAATTAACTCCAATATTATTCAATTTGAATTCTTTCAAATTTTAATTGAATTCTTCTAAATTCGATCAGTTATATATAATTCAACGAATTTGTTAAATTTTAAACAGTGTTTATTTGATTAATCCTTAAGTCTTTTAAGTTCATCTTTAATTCGTAGGGATTGAAGCTCATTTTAAATTTACTGAATTCAATTAAGTTTTTTAAAAATATTTTTGAATATCTTATGAGGGTTGGAAAAAGTGAAATCGCTCTAGTGTAGCGTCATTTTCTTTCGATGATTTAAAGTTTATTTACAAAAGGTATATAAACCTTAATTGTTTTGGCGACGACGTGCACTTTATTCTTAGCTTGATTTTTTTTCTGTGGAATTGGTCCCTGTAGCGTCATTTTCTTTCAATGATCAATCATTTTATGTTTTTTTGTATATATTTTTTTTGATAATGTCAATCAGGGATCAACTGTTTTGGCGACGACGTTCAATTCATCCAACGCTTTGTTTTTTCGTGGAATTGGTCCCGTATAGTGTCATTTGCTTTCGATAATCGTACCTGTTCTGATTAAAAAATTTGTTTTCATAATACTAGACAGTCTGATAAGTACCTAAAAATTCTAATAGATGGCATTAGTATTCACTAATGTGAACCATTTTTGTCGAGCTTGATCCTTCAAATGACGCCTGTCAAAACTTCAGCCATTTATGTTTACGCATTTACAAGTTACAGTATTGAGAAGCGACTAATCTCCGAGTTTTTTTTAATATGGAAAAATCTGAGTTTCGAGTTTTGATCAAACACTACTATCTTCGCAAGAAAACGATATCCGAGACCAAGGCCAAGCTGGATAAGTTTTACCCGGACTCTGCACCGTCGATTGGAATGATTCATAAGTGGTTTACCGAGTTTCGTTGTGGCCGTACGAGCACAGTTGATGCTGAACGATCCTGGCGCCAAAAAGAGGTCACCACACCAGAAAATGTCGAAAAAATCCATGATATGATGTTGAATGATCCCAAAGTGAAATTGAGAGAGGTAGCTAATGCTGTAGGCATATCATTGGAATGTGTGGGCAATATCGTGCATTTAGTTTTGGGCATGAAGAAGCTCTGCGAGCGATGGGTGCCGCATTTGCTCACAGTGGACCAAAAACGAATTCGTGTGACAACTTACCAGCAGAATTTGGCATTATTTTCGCGTAAGCCGACCGAGTTTTTGCGCCGATTCATAACCATGGATGAAACCTGGATCCATTGCTATACTCCTGAGTCAACGCAACAGGCAAAAAAGTGGGTTCCACCGGGCCAAAGTGCTCCGAAACGTCCAAAAACGCAACAGTGGGTCGGAAAGGTTATGGACTCCGTATTTTGGGATGCACATGGCATAATATTCGTGAACTATCTTGAAAAAGGTGAAACCATAACCGGAGCATACTATTCATCATTATTGGACCGATTGAAAATCGAAATCGCCGAAAAACGACCGCATTTGAAGAAGAAAAAACCGCTTTATCATCACGACAATGCGCCTGTTCATTCATGCTTAGTTGTACAAGCAAAATTGAATGAAATCGGCTTCGAATTGGTTCCTCAGCTACCGTATTCACCAAACGTAGCCCCCAGCGACTATTACTTGTTCCCTAACCTGAAGAGATGGCTCACCGGTAAGCGTTTTTACTCAAATGGGGAGCTCATAGCTGAAACTGAGGCGTATTTTGTAGACCTTCCGATCGAGTACTTTTCGGACGGTATCAAAAAGTTAGAAAATCGTTGGACTCGCTGTATCGACCTAAAAGGAGAGTATGTTGAAAAATAAAACCGACTTTGGCCAAAAAAACGTCTCCGTGTTTCATTTTTCAGGGACTTATCAGACTGCCTAGTATCAATCAAGGTTTTGGTATATTTCTCGGAAGATTTGCTGTATTTCTAAATTTTCATAGTTTTCTTGATAGTATGTGTATGCATTCATTTCTTCTGTGACTTCTACTTTTTTGGCGACGACGTTTAGTTAATTCTCTGCTTCGATTTTCCATTAAAAAAAATTCTAAAAAATTGGATAATCAGGAAAGGTTCGATTATCGAAAGAAAATTTAGCTACTCAGGACCCATTCCACAAAAGAACCAAATGGAGAATGAAACTCAGTAAATTTTCAGAGAAATATACCAAATCCTTGATTGATATTATGAAAACAAATGGGATAATGAGAAAATGTTCGATTATCGGAGTAAAATGAAACTACCCGCGATCAGTTTCTTTAACGGAGAAACAAAGCGGAGAATGAGAATAAGAATTAAATTTTTTATGCAGCACATCCAGTCAGAATAATTTTATTTTTTCCTAATATTATCTCATCGATTCCCAGAATATAGTTTTCGCCATCAAAATCAATTTAGCCATCCTCGAGAAATTGATTTTTATTAATTTCCTATATAAACCCCATATCAGCCATCATTTTATTTTAAATTAGATTCTTCGAAAATTTTTAATCTGATATAAATGCCAAATTACTGTACGATTTTTAAACTTCTTTCTTCCAGGATCTTCATTATAATTAGTGTATTTCTAAAAATATATTATAGCCAACGTACACACCTTTTTACAGACATGCATATATAATAAGATTGCTGTCAATAGTAAGCTCAAAAGTGTCTACTTTCCAGCAAATTGAAACATCGAGTTCTTGATCAAGTTCAACTTTTTCCCTTTCAGGCTTCAAGGATGCAATGAAAAGATCTGAGGACTCAAGGAGTTTGTAAATTAGGTCGTGCATAGTATGCAATCGAGAGATTTTTCGTGTGTTGAACTGTCGAATGTACTTGATATCCTTGTTCCTGGCTACAAAAGCTTCTTCGGAATACATGCCAATTGGCAGCATAAAATTCTCCATAACTTTTCCCCCATGTACCAGTACCATGTACCAGTACCAGGATTTTAGAGCGCTCAATTCAAATTCGGTATCAAAAATAACTCATCACGTCATGGTTGAGCCATAATCTCAAAAAATGATGAAAAATCATGCACTGAGGCAAATAAATTTCAAAATAATGCCAGTGATGCAAATTTTCATTTAAAAACATGTCGACAACTGTGAAGGATCAACCCTTGCCTGATATCAACTTATTGAACATAACTTTACCCAACAGAACCTGGCCTCACCTAACCTAAATTAACAGAAATTTATTGAACTACACGTAAAGCTCTGGAAGCATATTTTCGCAGTAGCAAATGTGTGCTGCATCGAATTGGTCATCTCGAGCCTAACCTAGAAATAAATCTAACCTAGCCTAACCTAACCTCACGAAACACAATTAAAGTGATTGTGTTGTCCCGTTGTGTTTGTGGTACCGTTTCATTCAGCCTAGACTTAACCTGCATAGAAGTTTCACCTATACTAACCTAATAAAACCTGACCTAACCTAACATAACTTCACATAACACAATTAAACTCATTGTGTTGTCCCGTTGGGTTTGCGGTACCGTTTCATTCAGCTTCGGCTTAACCTACATAGAGGTTTAACCTATCCTAACCTAACAAAACTTGATCTAACCTAACCTAGCCGAATGAAATTCAACCACACGTGTAGCTATGTAAGCGTACGGTTCTCAGTCTTCAATGTGTGCTATATTTAATAGGTTAAATCGATCTTAACCTATAAATAAATCTAACTTAACAGAACCTAACGAAATTTTGCTTAACGGAACACAACTTAACTTAAGTGTTCCCGTTGTAACACAATAAAATTCATTTAATTGTACTAGAGGTGATTAAAAATTTAGACGCACATTACTCATTTGAAGAAACTTAGAACTACAAGTAGAATTGACCCCATTTCAATTAACCTGACCTCTATGTAGGTCAAGCCGAAGTTGAATGAAACGGTACCGCAAACACAACGGGATAACACAATGAGTTTAATTGTGTTACGTGAAGTTAGGTTAGGTTAGGTGAGGTCAGGTTTTATTAGGTTAGTATAGGTTAAACCTCTATGTAGGTTAAGCCGAAGCTGAATGAAACGATACCGCAAACACAACGGGACAACACAATCAGTTTAATTGTGTATCGTGAGGTTAGATTGGGTTGGGTTAGCCAAGGTTAGATTTATTTCTAGGTTAGGCTCGAGTTGACCCATATCGATGTAGCACACATTTGCTACTGGGAAAATATGCTTCCAGAGCTTTACGTGTAGTTCAATAAATTTCTGTTAATACAGGTTAGGTGAGGTCAGGTTCTGTTAGGTAAAGTTATGTTAAATAAGTTGATATCAGGCAAGGGTTGATCCTTCACAGTTGTCGACATGTTTTTGAAGTGAAAATTTGCATCACTGGCTTTATTTTGAAACTTATTTACCTCAGTGCATGATTTTTCGTCACTTTTTGAGGTTATGGCTCAATATGGCTTCTTTCATCGTTTTTTATCATCTTTCTTGCATATGCTTCATTTGCAGATTTGTAAACGACAAGCAATATATAGTATACACTCCATGAACCTAATCCAGGCATGCAAAGTAGAAAGACCAAATTCTAAGCTGAATACAATTTCTTTCTTCTGCTTTACACGCTCTAAATTATTCATTTGTGATAGTGTCGCTTTGCAAATGTAGCAAGCAGAAGATGATGGAGTATCAGTGAGAGCTGTACAAACTTTCCCATCCAACATAGTTAGCTTCATTTCTGATGTCACTATATATACACCATTAGTCGTACTAATTGTTTTGGGTCTAAGCTTCTGAACTTGTGTCTTAATATTTTTGATTTCCGATTTCGTTAATTCCTTTGTTTCCTTTGCATATTTAATCATGATACGCATACTATGTTTTGGCGAGGAACTATGAGGATTCGTCCAAACTGTTTCTTCCGTGTGCTTTACCTTCAACCATATTGGCACCCTTGATGCTGTGAGAAAAGAGTCATCGGTCAAATCGTTGTTATTAAACTTCTGATTGTATTTTGCATCAGTTGAGAGTCCATCGATGCCAAATTTAATTTCAAAGTCCAAATAAGTGATCTTTAGTCTATTCTCTGAAATCGGAAGGCGTAAATTCGGATCTTTAAAAAGACGTTGAATAGTGTGATCAATAAGAGACTGAATCTCAAGCATGGTTTCTTCTTCCGATAGTCGAATAATTGAAGGATATCAATCTTTTTTAATCTCTAATACATTCACATATGAATGATAAATGTCAGCCTATCTTTCTTTAGCCTGTAAATGAATAGTATTATGTTGATACTTAAATAATCTGACATGTTGCATTAAAGCTGAAGCTTTTTCTGAAGAGTATGGCACATATGATTCAAAGTCAGATTTACCTGAAATGTTTAAATTTTCAGTATCGTCAGAATTCAAAAGAACGACTATAGCATTTGCAATTTTTTTTCTTCCACTCTTTCGTGAACTTCGCAGAAATGCATCCTGTATCTCAGCAGCCGTAAAACTCTCTTCAATGGACATTAATTTTCGTCTCTTTGTCGCAGCAAAAGCATCTTCGAATTTTGTATCCGAACTTTTTCTTCCTCCTTTTGATTTTATCCCTGAAAAAGTAACAACGAAGTCAGCTTTTAGTCACTTTTCGAAACTCTTTTCAAACTGACTTTTTATACTTAAACATTCTTTCCATTTTTTCTGAGATATAGGTAAAAAATACAAATTCAAATGATTAGCTACTATTTCTAGATGCTCAGGATCAAGATTGTACTCAGTTTGCATGAAACTTAACAAACCTTGCACGTCAGTACTCTCATTGGAAATAAGAAAATCACAAAGGACCTTCTTACCTACCTTGAGAGTATCCATTTTTTATTAGAAATAATAATACAAACAATTGAAATGTACAAACCTGCAGAAGATATTTTAAAATGACGCCAAAAGCAAATCATGTAAAGATAATTTCGCAGCCTCTCTCAGTTATATAAACGCAAATTATGATTTCTCTTGCGAAAGCGCGTGCGAGAGATACCCACCTAGCGATGAACCTGGAACTGTACTTTTTGTTGAGAGTTCCTTGTTCTTCATTTGTTTTTCATGAAGTTACGTACAAAACAAATGAAAGATAAGTGACTTCTGAATACGCAAGTACAGCGTTATTGCATCTTATTTTCACTTGTTCCTCTTTTATTTTTCAGGAAGTTGCATAAAACAAATGAAAGATAGGTGACTTCTAAAAACTCAAGTACAGCGTTATTGCTATGGACAGTTTGCTACAGAAATTGTTATTCACAATTACGCAAATTATTATTTAATGTCCCATATCCAATTTTGGAATAACTTTTAGTTTATTGTCGGATAATTTCAGTGGAAAACCGTCCTTTTTGCATGTAAACAAAATAAATCATAGTTTTGGTAAAAAAATTGTTTATAACAATCATATAAATTATTCTTCATTTAATTTCGTTGGTTAGTCACCGCAATAAATGTCACTCTAATAATTATTTTTAAAAAACATTTTTTCTACGAGGAAACAGCCGATTAGGAGATTTGTTTAACTACATTGTTATAAACAATCTATATTGTTTATGTTTGAGAAAGCTTAAAGTATATAAATGGCTTTAAAGACAATTGTGAATCACTGTTGTTCAGAAAAATCAATTTAGCTGTGAGAAAAACTCGTTTATAAAAAAATTTTTTATAGAAATTGTTTATAATAATTAAGTTAAATATTATTAAAATTAATTATTTTCTATGAATGCACGAGCAATGATTCTGGCTGATAATGAGTTTCTTTCTGTAATTTTTCTCAAGATAAAAATTCACAAAGCTAAAATGGTCAATTTTGTCACTATATTTGTTTATATATTGTTGCTCTGTGAAAAAAATTAAAAAAATGCAAACCGCAATTCTCTTAAAAATTAATTGCGCCGCAAGTACGCTGAAAAAATTTTGGCCAAGCAGCTGTCTTCTTAGTGGCAATGCAGCGCCACGACGGTGATTGGTGCAGCGCCAGACCACATTTGAGTAAGCAATAGTACCAAAGGAGCAAGTAAGTCCTTTCCCGTCTGTTGGGAACCCAGCAGTCCCACAAAAGAGATAGTTGAGTTTTGTGATCGTGTAAACAATTAGGTACACAAGAAATCAATAATTTAGAATGCCTAAGAACAAATACTCTTAAGTCAAAAATGTTGTTTTTATAACAAACTTTGTAAACAATTGCGTGATAGTCGTATATAAAAAATAATTTTTTTATCAAACTTGTTGCGGCTAATTTTATGCTGGAAATTATGTCAATAATCCTAATTGTCATCATTAAATAAAACACTGACAATTGTTTATACCATTTGTTATGAAAAATTCAAATTATTAGCCTATCATAAGACT
The DNA here is from genome assembly GCF_010883055.1 of Belonocnema kinseyi. Taxonomy (NCBI): domain Eukaryota; kingdom Metazoa; phylum Arthropoda; class Insecta; order Hymenoptera; family Cynipidae; genus Belonocnema; species Belonocnema kinseyi. The sequence continues at coordinate 129,323,122 of NC_046661.1, forward strand.
TTTCCATTAATTAACACTATAAAAAATGGTGTAAAGCATCCTTGGAAATCTGGAATTCTCTTTAGTTCTGTTTTTAAGCCTTTAAAGCCCGAAATTCTGGAATTTTTCACGAGAATCTTGAATTTGAATTTTTCGCTTTTGAAACAGTTATTTGCCTGAAATTCGAAGAGTAATTTAAATATTATTGTTTATTACCAAAGAAACATCTCGCTTAGAATAAATCTTGACGCTGAAAAGTTTTTGATTTACTATGATATAATTTACCTTTAGTTAATTAAAGAATAAATGAAAAGATTTGAACGCACTTTTTGTAGACTGAGCTATTTATTTTATAGATTGTAATAAACAGACTTTAATATCACATAGTTAATTTAATTATATAGTTGAAGCAGAAGATAGTTAAGTTATACGTTTTTTATGATGATAACTTCAAAATGATAAAAAGTTCTATGTGTATTCAGTTTCACAATTAGAATGAGCTATGGCCATACAACAGATATTTCAAGATATTTCCAGATTTCGGAAATGTACAAAATGTTTTTAAGGATTTTCAAATATTTTAGAATATTTAAAAGTAATTTTGCAATTTAAAAAAGATTTCCCGGATCTTAAAGATTTAAAAAAGGCTTACACATCAGATTTTACAACAATTTCTTAAACCCCAAAAGCTTATTTTCGCCATAGTAGTTCGAATTCCAAGCAAGTAGTGAATTTTTAACCAAAAAGATGAATTATCAGTTAATAGAAATTGATTTTTAAGCAAATAGCTTGACATCCAACTAAGAAGTAAAATTTTTAACCCAAAAAGATCAATTCTGAACGAAAAATGTAACAACTCATATTTCGAGCAAACAAGATTTTCTAGCAGTTGTCTAAGAGAAGATAGTTATGAACAATATAATCAAGTTTAAATAAATATGCTTGTTAACTTGTAATAAATGTTACGTCATTAAGTGAAAAGTGGACAAAAAATTTAAGAGTTCAAAAAAAGCTGTAACTTTCGAGCACTTATCTAAGAGAAAATAGTTATAAACAATAATAAATTGCTTAATCAACGGGGGACATTCACAAAATACTGAATAC
>NC_046661.1:129324214-129334875 GCF_010883055.1 Belonocnema kinseyi
CGTGATACTTTTTCCATTTGTTTTTACATAGAAAATGATATTTCGGCAAACCTCTCGTCGCCCTGAACGTATCACGTATTTTGTGAATGACCCCAACTATGTTTGTTAACTTTTATTATGAATTTTTTTATTAAATAAAAAGTGGGTGAAAAGATAAAAATTTCACAAGAAGCCACAAATATCAAGCATTAATGAAGAAGATAGTTAGAAAAAAAAATTAGTTTGAATAATTATCTTTGCTAAATCGAATTCATTATTAACTTCCTCTAAGTGAAAATCAGGCAAATAGTTTTTAAAATTTTAAAATCGTAACTTTCCTTTATTACTCAAACTAAACATTATTATCATAAATGATAAATGGTGTTCACAGTTCATTTTGTTAACTAATACTAATGTTTCACCCCACTCTAATTAAAAATTGGACAAATAGTGGAAAACTTTAGAAAAAAAATATAATTTTATAGAATTATTCTAAGCGAATATCATTCACAATAATAATAAATTGAATTGAAGCAGGAGGACGCAGAACGCAGAACTTAGTGCTAGTGGCTCCTAGTTAAGAATTTGGTAAGATAGGTAAGATAAGTTTTGTTTAAATAAGTATTTGGACTAGGAGAATAATAAAGGAAATTTTTTGTTTTTGATTGGTGGTCGATGCAAGATCAGGGATTTATTAAATAAATTAAAAACAAGTAAATAAATGTAAGTAAAGTGTTATTTTAGAGAATATTACAACTGCAGCAATATCAGATTCATTAATATTTAACCCATAAAGCGCTTAAAAACAACATTGTAAGAAAAAATATTTTGTTTCCAAAATCATTCTTTCTTAGAAATAATAGTTTTTTCTTGGAGCAAAAAAAGCGTTTTCATCGTACAAAGACAACTCTTTGGCTATTAACCTGATAATCATTTGAAATTGAACAATTAAGAATTAAGTTCTACCAGTTCTATTGCATTAAAATGAAATACTTGCAAAAAAATAGTTACTTAAAAATCCAAGCATAGAAATTATTGAAAAATATTTGCATAAATAAGATAAAAATTAATAACTGATTACAATATATGACATACCTGCTGTAAATCTTTAAAATTGGTTTACATTTTTTATTTACTTAACAATTATTATACCACTAATATTCGGTTGTATTCTTTTATATTATTAAAATTTATTTTGTATTCTTGTCTGACAATAAATTAAAATTTTGTATCAGGTATCTTATACATGTGCACTCATGCATATCCTGTAAAAATTAAACAGACTGTCCATATTTAAAATAATTTCTATATACATGAGAATAAATGAAAAAACTTGAAGACCCTTTATTAATTAGAAGGTATTTTATTAATTATTAAATTTTTTTGCGAACCTTAATCTTCAATTAATTAAACCATTTACATCACACGTTTTGTTTTGTTATATTTTGGATGGTTCTAGAACGAACTATTAAGGCTTTTAGACACCCAGCCTTCGCCGCGGGTGTACTCGGAATGTCACTAGAAATAGAAGAAGCACTAGCCTCTGATTCGTGGGGTTTAATACCAAGTCGAATCTTTGGAAGTTCGGACACGAGAGTTTGCTCATGTGAATCTCTACTAAACCGCAATTTCGCATTTTCAAAATTGAGTGAATCTTGTTGATCGACAGGTGTGTCGGGATGATGAACCAATGGTCTCTGCTGTATAATATTTTGCTTAGCCTGTTTAGCAGCAATTTGAGCAAGATGTATTCTCTGCACCATTTTTATGGCACTTTCAATGGCCCAAGAACCTATATTCATTTTATTAGCCCACTCGCCGACGACAACTAGCCATTCATCGTCGGTAATATGCTTAGCCTCGAACTCTGTAACTTCCGGGTTTCTTCGGTTCTTTGGCTTTGTCTTCAGTATAGTGTATGCCCCGTCTTGCATGTATGGAAAAATAACACCATTTTGGTTTACTGCAATGATGTCATGGTGGTACCTTATCTCTTGACCTTGAGGAATCTGGTGTCCCAGTATGTAGTCCAGAAAATGAGTAGTATCTTCACTAACACGTGGAGAACTTTTCTCAGTCTTGGTTGATTGTGAACTTAATTCTGTGAGCATACAACAGAAATGTATAAGCGTTAATGAAACATCAATTTTTCATATTCGTTATGTTATATGATGATCTAGTAAACACATTAATATAAAATTGTATCAGTTTATCGGAAACAGGCTTCTGTTGGTAGAAAAGGATAGAGATGAGCAGATATCTTGAAATAGGAATGCCTTTTTGTTCCTTCAATTCTACGCCCTCCTCTATTCTCTGTTCCAACAAACCCTCTTTCCCCTTGCCAGGAAACCAACGCTCTTATTGATTTTTTATTTTGAATAGACAACAATTAAGTGGAAGCAAATAGAAAAGGTTTGGCTAATGTCAGCAGAACTTTTGGTGTGGACTAAGCTCAAAAATTATTACTATAGATTTATTTACATACAGAAAAGGAGGTTGTATCTTTTCATGTACGAACAATTAAACATTCTCTAATCGAACATTAGGCCTTATTGAATATGATTTATTATGCAAAGAAATTTTGACTCTATAGATTGGTTGACCCTACTTCAAGAAGGTTTGATGGTCAGATACCAGATCGGAGGCGACTGGAGGATTATTATTTAAAAAGTATAAGTTAAAGACGTCTTATGTCCGTAAAACAGAAATTAGGGTTTTCAAATTCTTCAAACGAACATTATTCAATTTTTTACAGTGTTTTAATCCAAGTACAACACCTTCATTTTCAGAACACTTGTAAGAACACGAGATTTGGGTGGAATTCCATTCATACGTTTTTGTTCTTAGGTTCACCTACTAAATAAAACTGTCATTAATTCTGCAATGTGCAACAGCAGAATTGTTACAATGGTGATGATTGTTCTGCACACTTGTTACCAGACTCTGTATCCAAGACATGCTTTTGTCTTTTGTTAATTATAATCATACTCTTTATGCCCGCCTAATTGCTAAAATTATAAAAGTAAGCAACGACTGTCTTTGCCAAATTGTCAGACTGATTTACAGTACCATGATTGTAATTGTACCTGATACCCATATTGTAAAGCAGGGTAAAAATTACAATACAAGTTTATAATAAAATTATTTAAGGAATAAAATTATGTCACTCGCGCTTTCTTGCTCTGTACTATAACCATTAATTAAAAATGTAACTTTAATTCTAACATTATCTAATGCATTTTACTTACCAGTACTTCGAAAAAAAACTGCTAAAATTATGAATAGAATTGGAAGAGTGATTTTCATTATCCCGAAAAAATAGAGAAGCTAATTTTCTTAAATAATTTCCTTAAGAATTGATGAGAAATACATGTCACGTCTTCTCAGTATATATATTGAAGCCATATCTTATTTATTTTAGAAGATGGTGAATACTGAAGAGACGCGACTCAAAGTACATAACATTTTTATTGTTTGCCTATTTTGTTATCATATGCGTGTTCTTTCAGCATTTAGTTATTTATCAACATTGCTTACACCATTAGAAAGTTCTTAAAAAATTAAATTTTTCAAAAAATACAAAGCGCCTTTAGGGTGGGGAAGGGGGTGCAAGAAAAACACTACACCGAATTACAAAGTGTGGCGTAACGCTGTCAAAAAATTTTTGATATAAGAAAACAAATCAAATATGCGAATTTTGATAATATTTCAGTTAAAAAAATATGTATACTAAAATAAAGAATTTAAAAAAAAGCATGAATGTGATTGCCATGTATAATAATTTATATAATATACATATAATATATAATATAATTTTAATTCATACTTTTACAGATTTTTTGTTGTCGTTCATACTTTAACATAATCTAGAGAAAAAAAGAGACCAAAAATCCTAAAGCGTTTTTGGAAAATTCCCTGACGTTGATAAAATTGGGTGAAGTTTAAATAGATTGTATCAGTAAATAATTCTCATTATTTTACGTTGAAATAATGATCACGTAATATCTTATGTCAGTAGAGCTGACGCAACCTATTTACACGTGTCTTAATAGTACAACCTTCTTGTTTTGATAAAGTTAAAAATGTTTCAAGCACATTATTAAATTAGAGTTTCATATTTCTTGCTGTTTTGAGACATATACATTTCTCCTTTTTTCTAGTTTGTACTAGTCAAACTAAGCATTTGTTTTATAGGTTTATATAGATTATAATTTAAATACAAACGAACGTATATTTTCAATCTTTTTAAATAAAATTGTTGGTTAATCGTCACCTCTTTCGTTTTAACAATTGATCTTTAGTGTTTGTTAATATTAGGCAGCATATAAAGCGCTAGAAGAAATAATTATTTAAAGTAATTAAATTAAAAATTAAAATTAATTAAGGCTGCCAAGAAGCCTCATTCGGAATTAGCATGTATTTTGGACTTTTTTTAGTTTGTCGCAGCAATTCACAACGGATTTCAATGAAATTTTGTAGCTAACTTTCAAACTTTGTGTTTAGAAGTCACGCTTTCGATTCTATCCTGTAATAGGTAGTTATAAATAAAGGACCTATCACCTTTTATCTGTAGCCTTTCCATCTGCTCAGGCAAAAAAGTTGTGACTTGTATTAATACTTGTAAACATTCGCTGTAGAAGTTGCTCTTGGTTCAAGTTATCACTTTTACTACAGGTTTTCAGAAATTTTAGGGGAATTTTTTTTAAACCGATGAGAATGTTGACTTTCTGCTTTGTGGCACCTACATTGATAAATGACAGACTTTTAACGCAAGAAATATGTATTGTAAGTTATAGGCACTTGTGAATGTTCAAACATAATCATTGAGGCCTGGTGCGCTAATTGCAGTGATGATCTTCTGATATTACTTTGTCGCTGTCCGGTCTATCAATATGAACTTAAACTCATGTAACATACATAATCAAACGACTGCGGTTTCAAAGAAGCAGAGGCAGATCTTGTATTCTGTTGCATTTCTCACCCTGAGACCAGAGCTAGAACTGCTCGCGTCGCCCATAAATAACTGGGACATTGAAATTCTTTTGTCGACAACCTCGATGCTCCGCCAGTGCTTGATATTGCTAATGGTCGTACATCATCTTAAGCGGCGGCATTTAAAGAAGTGTGCTCTGGGCTGTAATTCTTCCCAATTTGCACTGACTACATGGAAGTCTTTCTGGAAAGCTCTTTATTCAGTGACCCAGATTGACTCCGAGCAAATTCTGGACCTCTTCCTCCATCACGTTTTTTCTCTTACAACTGCGGTTCCTCATGCATTAAGTCCCACTCCGCCGAAAGTCTCTTCAGCCCTTGATCTCTGCCCTACTTATCCCATGGTCAAATATAGGGGAATGGGCTGTAAAAGCTTTAAAAGCCTGTAGTCTTTTTTATTTAGCCCAGAATTTTTATACGTGGAGTCCGTCCAGGTGGCGGCTGCTTAAATTTAAGAAACGCATTTATTCCTCTATTTGCTATCGTAAGCCTTTTAAACTTGCCTAGTTAAGCAATTTCATTGTTAGAAACTTTCCAGTATATAAATATGTGACTGTCGATTTTTTGAAAGAATTTCAAATGGCGCTTCATGTTTGAAAAAAATGATAACTTAACCCAGGCTCTCAAACTTTTACTACTAATAATTCTACAAGTAACGGTGGCCATATTTAATATTTTTTAAATTGAGGTTTTTTAAGACTAGCGCATAGTTTTTGAAAATAAATTTGATTAGCTTATAGTGAATTTGAAAGACTTCTTAATCACAGATTTTTTTTGGACAATATATTTTGTCAATCGCTTTCAAAATATTTCTAACTAATTCAACTGCAACCTCGGGAAATCTGAAGTCCTGGTTTGTTGCTTAGAGGAGGATGAGGAAATACATCCCTATGTGCAGGACCTGTGTGGTTCCTAGTTAATTGTCAACTTGATTTTGTAAAATTACAACAGAAATGTATAAGAGTTAATGAAATTGAAATTTTTCATACTCGTTACGTTTCAGGGAAATAGGTATACACTCCCTTCCTTTAACTTTCTTTCCTCTTCATACGGACCTTGTCACCTACCCTTTTTTATTGAAGGCAGTCAACAATTTTTGCTTATAGCACGTGGAAGCATGAACAATCATTATCATGAATTTACACTTGCTCAGTCCAAGAACTTGCAATTCTTCAAAATAGGTCAAGCATATTATAAGGTGACTTGTTGCATCAGACTAATAGAGATTATTTTATCTGAATTTGAAATGAGCATATTATGTTTTTCTGAAATCTGGTTCATTCCTGATGTTATTTATGACTTTCCAGTTTGCATAACGCCTAAATGTGAGTGTCTCTGTAGCAAGGGAGGTGGCTTGGCCATTCTGATAAGGAGGGAGCTAAAGATGAACTTACTCGACTTTTATGGCTCCCAGTTAGACCCAATCGATGCAGTGGTCAAGCATTCAAATCCGTTTATGCCTCTCTAATTTCTGTCCCGTATGACTTCTGGTGTGAGTTTTAAGTTTGTCCGACGGGCTGCGACGCTGTAATTATTTTTGGGAACTTTAAATAGCAATCCGCAATGTGGAATGCTCTGTAGAAAAATATGAGTGGTGAAAAACTTGCCAGTGCTGCCTTGAACAAGGGCTTGATCTCGATGAATGATACAATTTATACATTTTTCTCCTTGGGGTTAACTCTAGTACTAGTCTAGACCTCACATTAATTTATTCATCTATCGCCTTTTTGAGTTTGGTCTCTGTCTTTGAGCATACTTTTTTTTGCGATAACTTCCCGATTATTGGCCTGTCAGCTAGTTTCGATGGTAGAAGACTAACTGTGACCTCGTCCTCTTTAGCAGAGAGATGTGACTGGAGTCCTCAATAAATAAAAACTGTTTTTTACTAGTTCTGGGACTCACTTAATCTCTCCAGTATATTTAGTAGAATTTGTCGAACTGTTCAATCGCTGTCTTTGTAACCTGCTGGAAAAGGTTTTGGAACAATTTCTCTTACCTAAATGACCCTTTCTTATGGGAAACTACTCCCTGTGCAAAAACCCCCTCATAGCAAAACCTAAGCTCTCTCTAAAAGTCGCGCTGCGGAGGAGTGCAGATTTAAAGGGGACTACTTCGTATATCTTTTCAGACGCTTTAATATTTTTTACCCTGAAGACTGTTTTTTCGATCCTCGCAGACCTTTTTTTTTGTCTTAGAAATCGGCCACTTGCTTGTCGTTGGAACAGGCTTGACGGTTCGCTTAATTTGAATTCCAGCTAATTGGAATATTCTAGACAATCTTATGACTGATAGGTATGCTATTCATGGTCTGAGCAGCATAAATATTGTTGTGATTATTAATAAAAGTGTTTTTGCCTCATAGAACATCTGAGATCAGATAAATGGTGTAGTCATCGCCACTCCTTGTCAATAATTCTCTTCTTTCTTAAGGCTTTGCACATTTTGCCGTCCCCGTATAATATTAGCGGCGGCTATACTTTGAAATACACTTTAATGCCCTCGTATTGTGTAGAGAGTCCTCACACAGAAACAAGGCCTATTTATGGAGCATTGGCGATCTTCGGTAAAGGGTGCTTCCAGCGATTAAAAACCAAGGAGCGAGGTGCACATTAGTGTCTTGATAATCGTCATCCCAAGCTCGGTTCACTTTGTTTCCTTTTAAGGTAGTGGCAAGAACGTGGGATTTTGAATTAAAATATGGTTTCCGCGGTGTGCGCCCTGGATCAAATAATACGACTATGCCTTGAACAAATAGCAGGTGTTTTGCCAGTATAAAGCTATTGATATTTTCAGTTGCTCATTCAATTACGTTTTTCGTACTTAACAGAAGAATTTGTGAAAGGAACGAAGTTTGGTTTCTCTTGTATCTGTTGGGTAAAAATTAGTCAATCCCATTAAACATGTTATCAAAAAAGTTAGTTATATAGATTATCAATAGGATTAAGACCTCGATAGAAGAAAAAATCCATAGAGGGTTAAGGGGCCAAAAGTTGGTGCTCTTCGTATTTTTATTTCTTTTAAATTTTTTTATGGTTCAATATAGAGTTTCCTTGGAGTAAATATGCAGCCCGGCTTTTTTTGGTTTCCCTTATTCTGTTGTAGTTATTACTTTTAACATCTACCAACTGATCTTGAGAAAGTGCAGCAATACGCAATCATATAATTATAATGAAACGAACTTTATTATGTAAACATCGAGCCCTCTCTCAGGAAAACGATCACTAATAAATTAGAAAATCAAAAATTTAAACTCCAAAGCTTTCAAAAAGGGAGAATTTAATCATGAGGGAAAAATCACCAGGTTGTTGACTACCCAAAGTTTTTTTTTAAAAAAATTATTTTAAAAATGAATACAACTTTTTAAAATATAAGAAATTCAGCCTTGTCCTTCTGCTACAATAATTTTACATAAACAAATTTCTAAACAATCCATACATCTAGATTTATTTTACAATACTTTCAATAATAAATCATTTTGTGATAATCTACTTCTTAGTATATTTATTATTCCAAGCCTATATTTTTTACGCAAATCAGGGCAAAGGAACTTAAAAGTGAGCACTTGATTATATTTCAGAAAATATTTGTGATTTCTGTAATTTATTCGACATAAAATTTTATAGAAACGTAAAATTTAAATCTGGTGAAAATAATAAAAATTATTTATTTTCGGTTACGCAATAGGGTCTGTTCACATAAGTCAAAGTTTAAAATTCGACAAATTATCTTTAATGCAATAGATTTGGGTAAAGCAATAACGATGATCAGAAAAAATTTGTTTAATACTCTTAAATTAAGATATTGCCATAATAAAGTAAGGAAGAATACCTAATGAATTATAACGTTTAACTTGAACACGTTTTTGGAGATCTCTCTAGTTTGGTTGAAAACAAAAGGCTTATCGGTTAATGAAATCTTCACTTATCTCGACTGAAACATTTGTCCATAGTTATCGATAAGAAGAATCTAAATTCTTTAAAATAATCTTTATAATGGGTAAAAAGCAGTACTTATTATAAAAATTTCACATTTTGAATGAATTTCTCTAGTTTTTAGGGAAATCGTGTTAAAATTTACCAGATGATCAAGTTTTTTCAGAAAGATAGAAACTGTACAATTGTCAGTAACATTCGATATTTCAAAAAAAAATCCCAGGTGGCGGCTGCTTAAATTTAAGAAAAGCATTTATTCCTCTATTATCTATCGTAAGCCTCTCAAACTTGCCTAGTTAAGCAATTTCATTATTAGAAACTTTCCAGTACATAAATATGTGACTGTCGATTTTTTGAAAGAATTTCAAATGGCGCTTCATGTTTGAAAAAAATGATAACTTAACCCAAGCTCTCAAATTTTTACTACTAATAATTCTACAAGTAACGGTGGCCATATTTAATATTTTTTAAATTGAGGTTTTTTAAGACTAGTGCATAGTTTTTGAAAATAAATTTGATTAGCTTATAGTGAATTTGAAAGACTTCTTAATAACAGATTTTTTTTGGACAATATATTTTGTCAATCGCTTTCGAAATATTTCTAACTAATTCAACTGCAACCTCGGGAAATCTGAAGTCCTGGTTTGTTGCTTAGAGGAGGATGAGGAAATACACCCCTATGTGCAGGACCTGTGCGGTTCCTAGTTAATTGTGAACTTGATTTTGTAAAATTACAACAGAAATGTATAAAAGTTAATGAAATTGAAATTTTTCATATTCGTTACGTTACAGGGAAATAGGTATACACTCCCTTCCTTTAACTTTCTTTCCTCTTCATACGGACCTTGTCACCTACCCTTTTTTATTGAAGGCAGTCAACAATTTTTGCTTATAGCACGTGGAAGCATAAACAATCATTATCATGAATTTATACTTGCTCAGTCCAAGAACTTGCAATTCTTCGAAATAGGTCAAGCATTTTATAAGGTGACTTGTTGCATCAGACGTAGCTAGAAACGCTAGAAATCCTCTGTGTGGATTTTGTAAATCCTATAACAAACAAATAAATACAATAATTAAAGCCAAGAAAACTAAAACTGTAACTTTTCAAGTTCATTTATCTTTTTAGTAAAAACTATGTTACCCTCTACTGAAATACGTGTTTGTAAATTATTTATGCCCAGTTAAGGCAATAGATAGTAAAACTTATTCATACATTTCTCATTAGTTCATAAATAACTTATACTTAGCAGTTTTAAGATTTCTATTTTCTTCGATAGATTGAAATATTTCCTAATTAGTTTTCCATAATAATATTGTTTAGACGTCAAAGAGTCGTTGCATGGAAGTAGGAGAAACCTGCTCCAGAACTCGCCGGCAGGTGCTTTGCCTCCAGCCCCTCGTCAGGGTTCCGCCAAGGACACCATCTTGCTCTAGACATTTGTTCCATTATTTCGCGTTGCTTTTTTCTCATGATAAGTAGATTTTCCCGATTCCAGATATATGAGTCGTTTTGCGGACGTTTGTCTTTAATTATCACAATGGTAAACTTAGGCTGTGACGTGGTTACTAAGGAAGCATACGAAAAAAGCATACGTTAATGCCCTCACTTTTGGTGGAAAGAATAAATTAGAGTCTGTAGCAGCTACATGTTGCAACATATACGAGGGTGGATTGATAAGTTTCCGGCCTGACCAAGAGATGGCGCCACTAGGCCTACCTTGAGGTGGCGTTCTATAGTACCATCCTTAGATAGCT
>NC_046661.1:129334975-129356153 GCF_010883055.1 Belonocnema kinseyi
GTATCAGCCTTTGAGGAGATTATGTTGAGAAATAAAAAAAAAAAATTCTTAAAAACGTTGTTTTTCTTGGTCAGGCCGGAAACTTATCAATCCACCCTCGTAGACTCTGGGTCCCCCATTCTCTCTAACTTAATTTTTTTATCCTATTATGACAGCCCTCTCTGTTGGGCGTCATATTTCGAACGAGGATTCTCAAAAATTAAATTTTACAATTTCCTTGGTTCTGGCCGGTTGTGCCCCACAATGAAAACCTAGTTATAAAGGTGATTGCCACTTACCTCTCCACACTCTTTTGACCCACAAATGAACCACGTAGCCCGTTGTTTCTTTTAAATTGTATGTTAGGCGACAGGTAGGTCCGAGCCTACCCGAGCCTCGTGGGATTCGGCCCTTTAGAAGGTCGGCAGGTCGCCCATTTTAATGTTACGCGCGAGAGAGGGATGACAACATGTGAGCGAAAGAGAACACCAGAAATCAATCAAAAAGCTATAAACACTGAATACCTCACAAAGGTCAGTAATTTATTTGGTTCTATAAAAAGAAATATGACTTAGGCTAATATATCTCACTCCACAATATTAGTTTAGTTCGTTAGGTTCTAAACTCAGCTATTCGAGTTCACAAAATACTAGGTCAGATTATGCGACAGACTTTATTCCGCTAAATAAATAAATCTTTATAAAGTAAAAGCACTACTATTTCACTGTTCTTCAAAGGCACTTCAGTATTCTGGATGTTGGCTGGACGTCCAGTTTAATAAATCCGTTCATGTGATTTGCTCTATCCTTGTGTGCAGAAGTTAGGTGCGGCTTCCGTGAAACCATGCAAAATTGTTTTTACATACTTTTTTGGTTTAAATTAAAAGCTTCGTTACACTTTATAAAAATACACTGAACTTGCCAACTCTAATGCCTGTTATCTTTGGTTGAAAACGATCTATCCGTTTTTTTGAGACATTTAAAAAGGTTTACTGAAAAGATTGATACGCAGCCACCTTTAAAAAGCTTGAGAGTAGCTAAGCATTGAAACTTGGTAAACTGAATTTAAAACATATCATAATCAAACATTTTTCTTAATCTTTTTTTGCTTAAATTTTGTATAGTGCTTTCCTACTCTATTATCTACTACAATAACTAATTTTAAATTTTACTTAAATTATCAAATTATCTGATGTATTTAACGCAAAAATAAAGTGAAAGAAATTTTCTGAAATTAAAATTGGAGTAGCAATGGTCGTCTACATGATCGCAGTATAAAGGAGCTAGTTTCTTGAAAAAAATTTCGAAGAATGTCACTGGTAACAAGTGAAATAAATTCCACGTATGCCTGCATGTATATAAGCCTTCATGTTATTTATTTTAAAATGTCATTAATATTCAAAAGGGACAATGGGGGGGGGGGGGACGCTTCATATATGTATTTTTATACAAAATTGCATAAACTCGCAGAAAAAACTAAAGTTTATTTTGAAACTAATTTTGGTTCCTTAGGAGCTGCAACAAAGAGAAACTTCTCTCGATAAAAGGATCCCAGTCTCCATTGGTTTCTACTGGAGTTCCAGTTCTAAAACCTGCAGTTTTTTCTGTAATATGATTTTTTTTAATGAATAAGGCAGATACGTTCCTGAAAATAAGATAGAAGATAAAACAATTCAGCTCCCAATTACCCAATTATCAGTTTGAGATTAAAACAAAATGTAGTAAAAAATAAAAAAATGTTTACACAAAAAAGAGAATTGAAAAAAATATGATTAGGATAACCATGTATCATTTATTTAACATACTTAAAATGTACCGCATTTACAGCAATAGAGTATATTGCCTTTATAAATCATTTCAATTTTAATTTTTTTTAATTTTTCATTCGTATTAAGACTTTGACAGAATTCATAGGTAAAGGAATGAAATTTTCTAGATGCTTCACCGATATTTTATTATTTTCAATGAATTTTTCTCTAATATACATATCAATATAGCATTATCTTTAACAATAGTTGTTTTTATAACAATTGATGTAAAGTTATATGGATTATATGTTTAAATAATTCTCGTTGTTTCATATTGATACAATAACCTTGTAATACCTTAAATTTGTAGAGCTGACGTAAGCTACGTACACGCCTCACAACATGGTCTTCTGATTGTTTCGATAAAGTTGAAAACAGTACACAATGGCATTATTTTATCAAATTCCTTTTTTTCTTGCACTTTCGAGGGGCATTCATTTCACCCTCTTCTTTTTTATTCGTATTATGAGACATTTACATTATTTATTTGTTATTTTCTTATTTATATATATTTTAAATATTTTTCATACAATTTGTTATTTATTTATAATACTTCATTTTGTTATTGGATCTCCATGGTTGTTAATATAAGTCACAATTTTAAATAGAAGATTGAAAAACGACTTTCAAATTATTAGCTTCAAAATTTTTTAGGAGACAAATTCACCTTATAAATTCTTCCTACTTGATTTTGGTAAAAAAGTTAGACAGGAAGTACGTTCGGTTTTAGTATAACAATACCTTTTCCAAATGTCTGTTCTTATGGAAATTTAAATCCCTCTAAATCAACCACAAATTATTCCGAAATTGCAATCCAGTGCTAATTCAAAAGTTCCAAGTTTAGAAGCCAATTCATTTTCCTTGATACCAAGATGAGCCGGCAGCCATAGTAAACTCACCGTCAATCCCTGCAAAAACGCCGGGTTAAGAAGGTACCCAATTTTCCGGGCCAAGACCGTTGCCTAAAAGTTTATGAAGCGGTTCTCAATACAGTTTATTTCCGGTATAGAATCTGAGCAAATGCCAAAACGAGGGATGTTCATTTTTGAAATATACTTCAAGGGGGAAAAAGTCGCATAAAGCTCCACGGTTTTAATAGAAGACCCCTCTTCGCAAGGGAAAACCAAAATTATATTTTATATCAGGAACACAAAAATTAGACCTAACTACGTCGTTAGCACGATTTACCGATGCGCCATTAAATATCCTCATTGAGTTACGATAATAGCCGGGAACAAGCCAGGAAATTACAAATTACCAATTTTTAATTTATGGAAAATGATGGAGCTTCATAAATTTTAAAAACTGATTCATTTCTCAACTTTTTAACAGGTATCTGTCAAAGTCGGAACATTATGAATTCTGAGAATAAAATATAAATATTTAACGAAAATGGAAATCAATAAGGCAACACAATAAAAGGAAAATTAACAGATAATTTTATTTTTGTCTGCCTTTAAACATTCATACTGGATATTTGTTTGTATAATATGTCTACAAAATAAAAAAATTTCGAATACAATATTTTTATCACTCAATATATTTGGTAACATAGTTTGAGGAGAGTAAACAGGAAAACGTATAAAAGGTTTAAAGAATGGAAGAAGAATGGGGGCACGAACACTGAAGCCTGCGCATTTGCCCTTAAATCGGCACTGGACGTCAGGATTATTCTTTTATGGGACAGTGACATTCTAAAATTGGTGAAACTTTTACCGATATACTACACATTATTAATGGTTTCAAAATGTATCTGCAGAACATTGTATCATTCGTTTTTTCTATTTCACCAATAAACTCATATCACAATTTTGCATTATTGTTTGTGATTTGTGCCATTTTTACTCCTTATGCAGCATAATAGAAGCCTAGGATTAACGCTCGGTTTTGCCCGATGTCCACTAGAGCTAGAACCATCTTTTGAATTATCGGGTTTTGCAAAAAGTCGAGATTTGTCGCCTTGCTGATGTGAATTAGCATGAATCTCTGAACTCGGGGTTTTAAAAGCAGGTTCACCATGTACATTGTAACGTGTGTAGTAGTAATGATCTAATGGCCTCTGGTCTTTAAGATTACGGCGACCCTGTTGAGCGGTCACTCGTTCCATATGTAATGCCTGAACCGCCCGTTCAGCACTTTCTGTGGCCCAGGATCCTAATTTTTCTGCAAGGGCCCACTGAGAGATTTCAGATAGCCACTCATCGTCACTAACGTGCTGAACCTCGTACTCTACTGCATCCCCAGTAGGCTCCTTCAGTATGGTAATTGTCAAGTCCATAAGGTATGGAACAATATTATTACCTTCATACTTTGCAATGAGTCTATGCCGGTACCTTATTATTTCACCGTCAGAAGCCCGTCCTAGTATAAAGTGTAGAGGAGGGGGAGGAAGGTCACCACTGTTCGCAGAACGTTCGCAGCTTTTACTTTTTTCTGAACTTGATTCTGTGAAAAAACAATAGAAATGTATCAAGTTTAATGCAACAGCAATTTTTGATAGTGGTTGTGTAACATTCTAATTTATTTAACAGACTCGTATAAAATAGTATGAAATCGTATTAATTTTTCGAAACCAGAAGCTGCTTCGCAAGGAGACCATTCACTGTTGCCAGATCATCGGTTTTACCACTTGATTTAGGGCTTTTTTGGGGCCTTCAGTGGGGATTTTAGCGAAAAAAATTCATTAGCTGCAAAACTCAGCAGCTTTTTTGCTTTAGGTTTTTTTTATTTTTATCAATCCTAAAAATATTTTCCAATGCTTCATTTAATGAGAGAATTGATTCGCTATTGCCTCTGTTAGGTTATGTACTAGAATAAATGCTTAATCCCTATTGATCTAGTAATGTCCAAGGATCATATCATCGCCATTGAACCTCTTTCTTGGAATGTAACTAACCTCTTTTGCGGGGACATTTATTTTAAGGTGTACTGCAAGCTACTAGAGCTTCGGTAAAATTACATAGAAAAAATTCCATTAGTACCGGCACAGGGACCGGACCCCATGCCTCCTGCTCGTAAACCAGAAGTTTTATCGCCAATAAATATTAATTAGAATATTTGGTAGACCTTTCTGTTTAATTTTAAATATCAAATCTTATCCGCAGTAAGCTTGTATCAAACTCTATGTTTTAGAATCTTGAAAAGTTTTGTCAAATTATATACATAGATTGATTTTAATCCTAATTAATATAAATAACTCTACTCAGAAAGAAAACGGAGAGACCTCTAGTCGATACAAGGACCTGAAGGAGCTCACTGATTAACTAAAGGTCACCGTTAGCAAACCGAATGGAAGAGGTCAATCGCTGGCCATAGTAAAGCTGAGCGCGAAAGTGGCAACTCAGCTGCTTAAAACAGAGAGAATCAAGATAGGATGAGTCAACTGTTATATCACAAGCAGAGTCCAGGTGAAGTGATGCTCAAAGTGCCACGGATAAAATCATCAATCAAGAAACTGCAAGGTCCTGGGCTGAAGGAAATAGTGCTTTAAGTGCAGCACAAAAGGGCACAAAGGTGCAAACTACAATACAGACGTACTGTGTGTCTTATGTACGGTTCTGAAGAAGGATTTATCTGGGTTATAGGTAAGTGGACCACTTTTGTGAGCGTTTGCCTCACCCCAGATAAACCGATCAGACTAATTAACTTTCGGGCCCAACTGGAAGCCCTGGATTAGGCCATCCAAAACATGGAAGGCGACATCATGGTAGCCAGAAACTTTAAAGCGTAAGTGTTAAGAGTGGGGGATGTCAAAGTCGAACTCTAGAGGGAAACGTATAATGGAGATGGCTGTCAGAAGAGGACTGATAGTCCTGAATACTGGGGCATCAATATTTAGAAGACCCAGAGAGAGAGACGACACCAGATGTCTGCTTCGCCTCCGAAGAACTCGCGAGGAACGTTACGAATTGAAATGCGCAAACCAAAGAGGTGGAATGTTGCAAAGCTCAATGAGAAGGTTGCAAATGCGTTTACAAGTAGACAAAGAACGGCAGTGAAGATACAGAGAGGCCTGGAAATGGAAAAAGACCATGTCAATGATGTACAGTAAACGAGTGTTCTTATTCAACGGGCATGCGACGCTGCCATGCCTCAGAAAAGCCAAAACGATAATCTATACCCAATATACTGGTGGTCGGAGGAAATTGCCCAGCTCACGAAATTCTGCTTCTTGTTGCGCCAAAAGGCCCAGAGATCAAAAAAGAGACGTGTTAAAATTGTCCGGAAAAACGCGGAATTGCTTAAAATGAAGAAACAGCTGGAGGAAACCATCAAGAAGAATAAACGTCAATGCTGCATGACCATTGCAAAGGGGATTGATAACGATCCTTGAGGACTCAGGTACAAGAACGTCACCCGAAAAATGGGAGCCACTACAGCACCACTGAGAAGTGACGGTAAAGCGATATGCAAAATCGGGGACTCGCTTTTTCCAACCGCGAAATTGGAGCAAGATGAAGATGAAGAGAACCCTACGGATACATGGTATCCTATCAGAGCTTGTCAAGGTAGTGGTATGATACAAGCGTCTGCTAGCAGCGATCCAAGCAACTGGACACTTCTACGACCAACAGTACGGGTTCAGAAAGGGATGTAGCACCGTAGAAGCAGCTCAGTGCATAGTGGAAGCCGGTATTACAGTGCAAAAGTTGAAAAGTTAAACAGTAGAAAACGGTAACCCCTTGAAATAATGCGAAACCGGTTCCGGGGGAAATAATACCCAAGAGAAAGTGTTATGTTTTTTAGTAGGTCCCTTGGTGACATTACTATAATGACAGAGTTGATTTGTATCATGTATAATTATACGGAAGGTGTAATTGAATATTATATATGTCGTGGTCATTGTAGTGATGTGAGCATCGAAATCATAATAAATCTTTTCCAAACAACTTGCATAAAATCCCATCTCCCTAAATTTGGAAAATTTCTGTTCAATTCTGTCCACCCATAGATCCTATATTTTTCTTTCAACACTTTCTCATAAAAATACATTTAAATATTATTTGCCCAGAAGTTGTGTCAAACTCCTTGTTTCATAATCTTAAAATTTCGTATCCAACTCTATACGTCGAAAAATCTTATATATTCTGTCAACAGTTTTTTATGGAATTTTATCCGCTCTACACTTAGATTAAACCCTGTGTAACATAATCTTGGAAATTTCTTTAAAATTTTATCTGCCGAAAAATCGTATTCTTTCCTGTCATAATTTTCTTAATTAAAATAATTTTATATTTTCATTACAAAAAATTTGATACATATTTTCTACAAATAAGCTTTCACAGAGTTTCCATAAAAAAACTGTTAATAAAAATTTATGATCTATAGACATATAATTTATTTCAAGTCATGTGAGGTGCCGCTACTTATTCCAAAAAATGAAGGGTTTTCAAACCATAATTTCGGGACACGTTTAGAATCGGCCAAACACAATAATAAATGTTATGATGTTGTAACAGAGTTGTTACTGATCAGTCGGGCTCGGTGCGGCCCTGCGGGAAAGGGTTGCCGGACCACACTTGAGAGGTATCGGATTTCCTCTAGGGTGCTCAAAACCTGCTAAAAAAATTAGACACAGGGATTTAAAAATCCCAACTAAAAAATGCAACCATTTCTTTGAACCCTAACTCTAAAAATTATATATGACTTCAACCAACATATTATCATGAAGTATCTTGTGCTTTACACTCGAGATTGTTCCTGCAATTGTGTATCATTTCTATAAATGTATATTATTACAATTCATGACATGCATTGGTATTAAAACACATGTAGTTTCATGGTAAAAGCATATTCTTTTTAACAAAAATTGTATACAACATTTTATTACATCCTCTGCCGTTTTCTCCTTTTCATTGTCACCTATTTTGTGCAATTTGAACGGCACACGTTTGCTCTACACAGCAGCCTTAACGTTTTTTAACTTCTTAATTATATCCTTAACCTGATTGATACAGACTTCCTTCATTGAATTTTCTATAGCATCGTTTTCTATATCGCAGTTGTGGTACCCTACAGCTTCATATCACAATAATTAACTAAAAGAGTCTAGGGTGGAGCATCTATTTACAATGACAGTCGCACGCAACTTTGAGTAATGAGGGTGTGGGGGGCGGAGACTGGGGTAGTTTCTACCGAGAGCCATAGCTGATTGGTGTGTTATGCTGAGAAGGTCACCAACCTTCAGAAGCGTTGTTAGAAAAGAATTCGTATGTTCCCATCTGCTAATGCCTGGCATCTTGCTAAATATTGCAATCGCCCAAGGGAGCAACACGTCCAGGCGCGCAATTCGGTTCACACGCCAGCTACCCGTAACCTTACGTGTCGCCCAAGGTGACGCGAACCATTTTCTAAAGAAAAGCCCAGAGAACGAAAATCAGAATATTTTCGAACTCTTCGTTATTGCCACAGCCAACTAAAATTTTTAATATATTTCTCTAAACAAACTAGGAATTTTAAGTAAATAAACCAAGCCAGAGATTCTATAGGGTGTCCTTTCAGTACAAATAATGAGTTGATTTTGAATGAAATGAAACTTAGATCAGAAAACAATTAAAAATACAATGACCAAACCTACCACCAAAGAAAGCAATCATGATAGCCTTGCCTTCGAAGGTGCCGCTGCACTTTCACCCTAAGCAAGTCGGCCAAAGACAGAATATCTCAAACAATAATCACAGAACTAATACAAATTAGAAACAAACTTTTTAATTTAAATCCTTTTCAAAAATAACACACACTTCGTTCTAGAAACAGACGAACTTTTAGAAAGCGCAGAGTTTAGTGAATTTATTAACCAAAAAAAGGAAAGTTAAATTAAACCCGACAGATCATAGCTCTTTCGAAGACATCAGATAAATATTAGAACCAAGTTATAGACAAA
Organism: Belonocnema kinseyi; assembly: GCF_010883055.1. Taxonomy (NCBI): domain Eukaryota; kingdom Metazoa; phylum Arthropoda; class Insecta; order Hymenoptera; family Cynipidae; genus Belonocnema; species Belonocnema kinseyi. The sequence continues at coordinate 129,343,645 of NC_046661.1, forward strand.
ATAAAAGCGAACCTCGTAATAGACATTCGGTTCAATTTAATTTAAGGAGACAAAAAAAAGAAGCTGCTAAATTTTCTCACAAAAATACTTTAAAAAATACATAGCAAGAATTTAAAACAAAAAATCGAGGACAAAAATGAAGAAAAATATGATAATAGTACCCAGGATCAAAATAATTTCGAGAACAATCAAGAAGAAACAAGGTAAAATAAAAATAGTCAAACTGATAACCAAAAAGGAAACTAAAACTAAAATTTGATTTTCCACTCCTATCCTTTTTGAAATCAATATGAACAATGTTTCAGTCCTAATTGAAGACCTAGATTTTCACCTGGTTTCCAATCAAATTTTCAACCTAGATTACAGCCAAATTTCCAACCTGGTTTCACAAAAAATATAGCATTCGTGTCGGCTTGTGGCAGGAAGAACCAAAAGCGGATGTAAACGATAACACAGACGACTGGTACTCTACTAAATTCAGACAAGTTACCAAAAGACCCGATGAACACAAAAAAGGGCGAATCCGAAATTCTCAAAGCTACTTTCACAGAAATGAATCACTCAAATCCGCTTTATTACCATATTATAACCCTTAAAAACTAGTCGTACCTAAAAGTTTGAGACGTCTAACGTGAAGTTTAAAAAAGAGAAAAAACTAGTACATTTTAGTGTTGGTAGATTTTTTTTACAAAATGGGTCAAAATATTCCCAACAAAAAAACTGACGCTATAACAATAGAGTCAGAATTTCACAAAAGTCTCATTTTTCCGTTGGGGAACACTTTCGATTCTCCACACTGATAATGCTAGAGAATTTTCCAACAAAACTTTAAGGGAATTACCGAAAAAATTCGATATCAGACACACAAAGACGCTAAAATATTACCCACAATCTATTTCGACAGAGGACTACAATGGAACGTTAAAACATTTCATTTAAATATACATAGACTACGATAACTTTACCTGGGAAGAGAACATGGACGATTTGCAATTCGCAATATATACCAGCAAAAACTCGTCGGCTAAACTTATCCCAGCATTTTAAAATTTATTTCGCAAATCAGAAACACTTCAGTAACTTAGAAGAACTATGGAAAATAATAGCAAAATAGAATTCCAAAGTGTAAATAAATAGATAGTAGACTGAGAAGGTTGCAAATAATAAAAGAAGAGGTTCAAAAAATTTAATAAGACAAAAGAAAGACAAGCTAACACATACCATTTAAGAAGAAGGCCAATATAATTTGAAATAGGAGAAAGGGTCCAAAAAAGGGTAACAAAACGGTCAAACAAAGCGGATAAATGGTACATAGGCGCATAAAAAATAAATGTCTCTTGGTCAGTTAATCTATACTTAAGTAATATCAAAAAGGCAATGGATAAATTGCACTACATATACAAAACGACGCCAACGCAGGACATGTCAAAAAGTACTTCAAATCATAGAACACCAACCAAGATAAAGACGAGAATAAAATAATAAAAATAAGCAATAATATTCGACACTTTAAAAAACTAAAGTTTCTTTTTTCTTTTCTACCTTTCACTAACACTTAGGAAATTAGTAGACGTTGTTGACAATTGAACACGTAATAAAACACATCGCCAAATATAAACTTTCACGAGAAACACATCTCACGATAAAATAAATCCCAGGCGTAACTTATTTTCAATTGAGAGAGCGAATTTGATTTTCTCTTTTCTCTAACCTTATTTATTTTACAGAAACAAAATAACCAAGGATGAGGACTGAAGAAGCAGAATTAAGGAAAGCACAAACACGATTAAAGTCTAAACTAGGGAAAATTAGAAAGAATTCCACTGTTAATTTTGTAAAAAACTAATTCCCAAAATAATCTACTTTATACATGAATCATTTAGTAACAAGAGACCATACAGATATAAAGAAATTTTCACGACTCAAGATAGGTCGAGGTCCCACGAGGAGACCTGAAGTCCCAGACTGTAACGCATCCTTTTATTCAGTCTTAGCTTGTTCGCATCTCCGTGTCTTTACATCCTGGGGAGAATTCCATCGAATACTGAATCTCCACGGCCCCCACCTAGGCCACCTCATCGCCAACCCGACCACCAATCATATCTCACTGCCTGGCGATCGTATCGCCAACTGCGAGTAGCAATAAATTTTAGATTATTTAAATCTCACTTGTTTATTTTGTTGTACCTTCTAATCAGCGTCCGCTTCCCATTTTCCCTTCTTGGTAGGCACTCTCGCATTAATATTGAAATTATTTTCTGAAAATGTTGAAAATGTTCCCTTTTCTGCACGCGAATTTTTTTAGGCTATCGTTCGGGTGTAGTTGCTGCACGGAAAAAAAATTATCGTTAAAACATTAGTATTTGTCTTCGATCTAGTTTGAAATATTCTTCGAAGCCCATTCACGAGATTGGTGTATAAAAATTTTAGAACTCTGACTATTCTCTGATAATTTTGATTAGTTTTTTTATAATTTTGACATAAGTTTAAAATTTATAATAAGCATGGCGTCAAATAAGGACATCATGTAGCTAATATAAAGATAAAAGGATATAAAGATATTGAAATCGTAGAATGAAGGTCGCGGTTGGCTGTTTTCTAAATCAAAAATTATCAAAATTAATCAATTCCGTCTTTGGTAACTTTTCGGGCAAAGTTTGGCCTAAAACTTTTCAATATTTACAAGACTTTGTCTTCGATGCAACATATTGTCATTGTAAAATAATCAATAATACCAGGAGTTTTTTACAGAAAAACCTCTTCGATGCCACATTAATTATTTTCAATTTCAGAATCACTGAATTGTGCTTCAATACTTCCAAACACAAATTAACTTCCCCGGTAGAAGCGAATAATGTCAAGTTGGATAATATTGAATAAAATCCTTGTACTTATTTTTAGACGCATTATGTTGACTCAGAACATGTTGTCTAAGAAAAAAGACGTTACATGGAAATATGGTCAATTGTTTTTTAATACAAGTAATATGTAGATCGTTCGAGTGCCGCTAATAATCATGAATATTTAATCCGCCATTTTGTTTTAATAAAAATTTTAATCAACTCCAAGCATCTGCCACCTGATAAGATTAAATTTAAAGTAACGTGATTGTAAGTTTACTTTTCACTGATATTTTTAAAGTATTGTAAAAATTACAATAAATAGTTAATATAATTAATTAATTCAAGATTTTACTTTAATTAATAATTCAACTGATGTTTTCTACGTACCGATAGATTCAATGAACACTGCTGTGGTTATAAACAGAGCTGCGGTAGTAGCCTTCATTATCCCAAAATAGAGAAGGCCGTTGTTTGATCAATGTCTCGAAGAGTATAACAGGTGGCGAGGAAAATAAATGCGACGTTTGCCGGTTTATATACAAGTCGCAATCTTAATTATTTTGTATTATAGTGTTGACTTAAAAAGAATTAATTTATTACTATTTCGCAATATTGCTTACCCGTGTTAACGTGGTACATGATACAATTAATAGGCGGCCGGGGCGCCCTGTTAGGAGCCTCCCCCTGACGCTGAAGCCATAAAGATTATTATGCAACACCCTCAACTCCTTGTTCTTAGTAGTTAATTCCAGAAATCTTGGTGAAGCCTAAGGATGCCAACCACTGATCACGTTATAATTTTTCAGAAACCTGCACTGGGCTTCAAGGGTTTGTAACCTGAGCCTATCTAGTGCTGGGAACTAGCATAACTTTTGAAGGGATGTTTCATCATCCTTTCCACGTCTCCTGCACTCTGTCGTGGGATGCGCCCCATTCTGTGCATTTCATGGTTAGAGTGGCTGTGTAATTTGAGCACCTGAACTACTATGCTTAGGTCTTTCTTGAGTAATCTTAAGATTTTCCTGACTCTGTCTCTCCTGCACGTATATATGCATCACTTATGCCTGTCGAGAAACCTGGGTTTGTTTCCAGTATTTCCAATGCTTCGTCCAGATTCAACTTTTGATGGTCATGTTGATGCAGCAAGGATTACGTTTTTCTTTTCGGCAAGTTGGTTTAATGCCTTTTTGCATTGCGAAACAAGTTCTGATATCATATCTGGTTCTTGAACTGCAATTAATGTCAGTTGGCGGTCCAAGCGGATTGTAATCTTTCTGACCGCCTTGAGGAAGGTGGCATGTAGCTAAGTAATTTCCCTACACGCTCCTGCCTGTTTTGTCTTATATTTCTGCACCTTACCCCGCCCCTCTCATTCAAAGCCGTCTTCTTAATAATTGTCCCCATGGAGGAACATGTTCTAAATTTGTTTCTACATATGCGTGTTTGCGATGTAGATGCGGAATGTCTTCGCGAAGTTAAAGCACTTTGTTTTTCTGTCTTACTTCATTTGCTGAATTGGCAGAGTATCGACGTCACCTTAGAGCCTAGTGTGTTTAGTTCCCTAAGCCAAAATTTCATGAAAACTTTCTGCATTATGTCTCCAGATGCCGTGCCCAATTCTATGTCTATCCTTTGCACTTTCTTGTAGAAATTACCAGGCTGGTATTTTCTCGATTTATCTTAAACTATGCGCACCGCCGATCTTGTAAAACCCATCACAGTTTCTAGATTAGCCTTTCTGATTAGGATTACAAAGTCATCCACTAGTACAGGGTATAATAATACCTACTCCAACCCCCTGCGGATATCCGCACGACGTTACTCCCATGACTAGGCCTCCACTCTATCTGGTTTCCAGTTCCCTCCAGCGTAGATTAGTTTCTATTCAGCTTACTCGATGGTCTGGCGCGCCACAACGTGAAGCCTCCTGGCAGATGACTTTTGGAAAGAAATTGCTGAAGGCACCCTTTAAGCCCAAAAAGATGGCCACGGCATACTTTCGAGATCGAAAAAACCTTTGAAACTCCAAAAATTTAAATTATAAAACACAGAAGTAAAATAGAAGCTTTAGGTGGGGCCGAAAATAATTATAGTTGTGGAAACTTCAGATTATAGATGTCCGTATCGTCGAAGTTTCCCATAGCAATCACATAGCCTACCAAAAACATAACTGGTTGATTCACCCTTAGTGAGAAGTCACGTAATTGTATCTTTTTACAAAGCATTTTGAAGTAGCATTGAAGATATGTTAAAGAAATTATTGCAAAGTCACCACCATAATTACAATATTTGATTAACTTATGGTTAAGTCACTATGATTAAAAGTGTACATAAATATTGTCTGCATTTGTTCAAATATTGTGCAATTTTTAAATTTATTATTACAAGACAATTATCACGACAATTGTCCATTACTTGGAGATCCAAAATCAAACCCCAAGTTTAAACCTGATATGAATGGCACGTCTATAAAAAAAGACGCAGACTAGATGCTGATTCAGGATCAAATAGATAGATCAAATAAAAAATAAACTCGACAGTCACAAGTTAATTGTGAATCTCAAAGATCCCGGCAGGATTATGACAGATTTACACTACTTTGTGCTTTTATCCAGAAGCCGTTGAAAGTTAGACTGACTCTTACCCCTTCGGTACAAATTTCTCTCATCAACTAAAGGCCCTGGTGGCATTGCTTGAGTCAAGAAAGGATATAAGTAAACATTTCACTTCTAGGACTTATGAACCGCCAAGAGATAACAACTCTGCATTCCACCCCACAAATAATAGTAATTGGTCACCTTTTTTGATGCAAAAATAAGAAAATTTATATGCGCGATTCTTTAAAAAAAATTAAACCCCCTTTTTTCTTGAAACATTACGAGATTGTGGAAGTCCGATTAAGGGATTTTGACATTCTATTATACTTGGCGGTATGTAGGAGTGTAAAATGAAATAATACTAAGAATTTTTCGAGAAATTAACAATCTTTTAAACAATTTTTAAGGATTTGATTGATTTTAAGGGAATTAAACAAATTTTTATAAAGTTTTAAAGAATTTCATACCATTTCGAAAGATATGGAACGATTGTATAGACGTAAGTCCCAGAATTTAGTTATGCATATACGTTTAAAAAATGTACCTTAAATTAAAATTGCAGTAGTAGTACTAACGATAAACTAAAGACTACCATGGATTCGCCTCAGCAATATCTCCAGGTTATCTTTTTATTTTTTTAGGAGTCATTTTTTTAACAACTACAATGTTTTTATAATTGTGCCACAAAAGTGTACAATCTTCCCATTCGAATAATATTAAAAAATAGCTATTGCAAATTTTCTACTCGTTCGCTTCATCAGGCTGGTTCTAAAACGCTTCCCAAGAATTGTAAGCACATTGACGCACACTTACACAAACGTGCACATCTGCGTAGCTGTAAATTGCTATCAGTTTTCTTCCTCCTTTCATTTAGGGTTATTTCATTTAAAATTAGATCTATCGAAAGACCCTCTCTTTTCGCCAAGGTAATCCTGTCAACTGTGAACTGTCGCGTGTGTTTCAATAACCCAAAATCCAGTGCTTCAGTAAACATTGAACTGTAATGAACCACCGGAACACTTGAATATGGACCAGTGAAACACGCGCGGCAGTTGGAAACAATAGGCGACAAAGCACATGTATTCGTCGACACGAACGCAAGTCGAAGCACGTATAATCCCCAGGTGATATTGTGGAGCCACCTTCTGAAACGAATATCAACAATTTTAAGCGTTAACACGTGTTTCTGTCACTAAGGGTTTCCACACGCCTCCACGCCTCTTTGGACCTGTTACTTGCAAGGGAAAAACACTTTCATTAAAAGATGCACAGGTGCCACTTACCCTCCCACTCTTATAAAGCACACAAAATATCAATAACTATTAAATGACAAGCAATAGGAAAATTGCTGCCATCATTCCTTTAGTATTAAAAACCAACTACAGTCTACCTTCTCAATTGTATCACAATCTGGCTTGTAGGGGTATAACTTTTTTCGGAATGGGATTGCCCTGCCACTGTCACGCTCTCGAGTGCGTTCGAATTTCGGAAGCCCTTTCTTAATAGTGTTGCGCTTTTATTAATGGTTCGTCCAGGATTGAAAGTGTAAATATTAAAGTGAAATTCGTGCGGCATTATCGAGAAAGTCGGATCCGAACTTTCGGCAAATAGGGGAAAGCGCAGAAGTGGAGATAGAGGTTGAGCACGGATTAGGATAAACGAAAATATTAAGCTCGGCATTATTGAGGAGGTAACCTGTGCTTTCATTACACTCGCAAAGAAACTCGTGATTAAAGCTTATACAATTGAAGCGTAATACAATTGAAGCGTGATATGAAGCGTATATAGCGAAGATTTTAAATATATGAGGGAATTTTCAACGATTATAAGGAATAACCTTTTTTTTAATTTGAAAGGGTTTCAAATGGTTTCAAATGTTTTACGATAAATATTTTGCTAGGATTTGAAAAGATTTCGAGCGATTTACAGAATACATAAGGTTTTAAGATATTCCAAATGTTTTTACGCGATTTCATCAAGTTTTTACGGGATTCTATCAAGTTTTCGAGGATTTTTGTGATTTTAATCAATTTTATGATTTTGGGAAATATCAACAGGTTTAGAAGATTTTCATGTGATTTTATAATATTTTCATAGATTTTAAAGAATTAATTTACTGGAAATGCGGGATTTCCAAGGGCTTAAAATTCTTTATAACAATTCCAAAATATGCTCCGCAATTGACTTGAATTAATTTGGAATTCGTCCTGCATGTTCATGGATTTATCCTAAATTATTAGACATTTTTTTTAAGTATGTTCAATTTTTTAATTCACTTGGAAATTTCGAAATTCATTTAATTGTACTCAATATTGACAACAAACAATTTCAAGATCACATTAGGTACTTAGGCATTTTATCAAATTCTTGTGAATTTTCTTGAATTTTTAGGTCAGAATTAGTTTAACCCTCGGCAAGACACATCATGGCAAATTAGATTTTTGGCACTTCACGTTTGCGGATAGTTACGTTGCGCCATGATTCAGAGATGACGCAACCTGACTGGTCGCGAATATAGCTAGCCACAAATGTGAATCGCATCAAATGTGACTTGACACAAATAGAAATATTTCATCTCTTAGTAGCGTGCTTGGTGTATAAAGACCTAAGATGGGATATCTTTGGATAGACCTTTTGTACTTTCAAATTAGTTAATCAAGTTACTTAGTTTTTTTTTTAAATTTAAACCTGTTTTTAAAGTTCTGTTATCTAAGCAAATATCGGCTGAAATTTATACCACATAGTCTTTGAATTCTTATCTTGGACTTAATTTCGAACAGCTAGACTGGTCGACAGCTGTGATCGCAGACTAAAACTTGAGGCAGAAATGCGTTTTGTTGACTTAATTAAAAGATAAGATTGCACAGATTGCGTAATGTTTATTTTAGCTTTTTCAATAAGTTTTGTAAATTACACGTACAAAATCTGGTCAATTCTCGGAAAATGCTGCTTTTGCGGCCAAAAACGGTTGGATGATAAAAACGAAAGATGAATATTCATCTTTTTAGGATGAAAATTCAGCTGGTCAGCTGAAACTATATTTACTTTTTTTTAATTCGTATCTTTTAATTGAAAGTCCTTAACAATTTCGTTGTAACCGGCGCTCTTTTGGTTGAAAATGCTATATATTTCTACTTTAAATTTTAGAAAGTTAAAGCGTTTCATGTTGAATTTAGTATTATATCTATAAAAAAAGTTTAACAGTTCAGAAATACATATTTTTAAACCAGATACAGAATCCTTTTGTCTGATTGACTACTATTAAAAAATTGTTTTTTATGCTAGTTCAGTCTGAGCCTATATCTATTTTATTAATATCAAAAAATTTTCAATTAAAATCAATTCACGATCGAAACTTTAAGTACACAATTTTGACAGATAAAAATAAAATTGAGTAATTTTTAATAACAGCTTTTCGAAATTAAAAAAGTATAATAACCAGTTTTGTCAATAATTCAACTTTTTTCATTTCGAATATTACAATCTATTTAATTGTTTATCGCCCCCGCAAAAAAATACGCAATTGTTGCACTGATTAATTTTTAAATGATTTACCAACAGAGTAAGTAATAATGTTAAATAACTAAAGTCTTTAAGATCCCTTAATATGAAAAGATAACGACTTCTGTATAAATCAAAAGTGTGGCATTTATTTCTTTCCTAATAAGTTACACTCTTAAGGAAATTGTTCATGAAATTGGCTCCTTTATTCTGAGACAATGGGTATCGCAATTGCTGCTCTATTTATAATCTCAGTAATTTGCTTTCACTCTATTGGTAAGTAGAATACTTTAGATAATTTAATAATTATTGTAAAATTTAAAATTAGATTTTTTAGGAGTTACAGTGAAGTAAGAAACGCGAAGTAATTTTTCCGTTATTTAATTTTATGATCAGTTTTTATTGTAATTTTCACGATACTTCTACAATCTCACTGTGAGTTAGAATTACAATCAAATCAAGGCAAAACAATTTTATAATTTGCTAAAAAAAGTCTGCTTTCGAAATTGAAAACCGATGTCAATTTTTCTTGTTTCAAACAAGGCTGAGTAAATTGTAAAGGGGCCATCCATATACCACGTGGACAGTTTAGGGGGGGGGGGGATATGGCAAAATTCCACGCTTGTTCATGAGGGAGACCGGGGGGTCAAAAGGTTGTGAAAAATTGTCCACGTGTCATATAGATGGCCCCAAGGAGGTCTCTCGAGGCCGTTACCAGAAATGTCCTTGAAGTGAGATGTTATTTAATAGGTACGGTTTTATGTTGTCAACCTTCGATGAATTGGTGGTTATAAAAATATTTTAACAAGTTTTGCTGTAATAAAAGTGTATGTTTTCAAATATACCAAATCCCCTGTAGATTATACAATTCTCATTCTCGAACAAAACTTTATAATAATTTTTTTATTAATTTTTTTAAGCAAAAAGAATCCTATTATATTGAAAGTTCAAAAATTATCAGACCATAAGCTACGAATAACAATTAGAAAGTTCAATACGTTTCCTTTATAATTACGGTAAATAAGTTTGGAAATCACTTTCACATTTTAGGTTTTGCACTCTTTCCCCTGTTCCCCTTTTTCATAATTTCCTTTCTCTTCCTCTGTTTTTAGAAAACTTCTACTTTTTCACCCTTTTTTTCATTTTTCTTTCCTGAACACAAAATGACTTAGTAGATGCCAATAAGACGACTCACAAAAAAATAAATCTGTTTTTCTTATGATGTTTAGAGGTGGCGCAAGCCCAATGCATTTTAACTTGTATTTCCCATCACAAAAAAAGATTTGCAACTGAATTTCATTAAGAATCGTCAATAGTAGCTAAATCGAGTTGAAACTTAACATTTCTCTTTAAAAAAGGCCATGGAATACGAATACGAGTATAATGCAGATTTTCAATACCACCCCATAGGCGTATTTTGTATTGTCCCAAACAAAACCTATAACTGAAAAATGGTTTCTGTGAGTTTTTTGCGCTAATTATAATTATTTGTATTTATTTAAATGCGAGTTGTTTTTGATAAATGAAATACTACTTTATCCTGATAATTCTATGTTCAAAAAAATTATTTAACAATTCATTATTCTTTTTAGCAATTTTGTCACAAAAAATAAAGAGAACGTCACAGTTTTACCAAAAAATGTCTACTTTTTCTACAATTGTCAATTAAACTGAGTCAAATAGTTATTTAAAGTTCACAAACATAATTGCTTAAACAATTTACTATTATTATTGGTATTTAATTTAGAAAGGAAATTAAAACAAATTTAATATGTTTAAATAATTTGTTTCCGAATTTTTTTCAATGAAAATTATTACCATTCAAATCGTGGAATATTTATTAATATTAGTTAATTAATTTTTAATTACGTGAATAAATTATATTTGTTTAAAGAAGGTTTTTTCTAAAAATGTATCAAACTGGCATTTTATTTTCTTCAATAACATAAATACATTTTAAAATATTTTCCAATTGCATAAACAATAAACTATTATTTATTTTCAACAACCTTAAGATATTTAAACAATAATTTAGGGTTTTTAAATAATAAAGATAGGAATTAAATATTAAATGAATGATATACAACCAGGATTACTAGTTAAAAATAAATTGATATCACTTAATGATAATAAGGTGCCAACTCAACGAATTTTTAAAGAAAAAAAAAAATTTTTTAGAACATATGAACCAATGGAATTTTTATAAACAATTGAAAATTAATTCAACAATTTTGATCAATATTCTACTATAGAAGTATTAATAATTTTTTATTCAAAATAAATTTATTTAAATAAATTCCATTTGTTTGCATCATTGAAAATTGGATAACTAGTGTAATCAATATTCCGATAGATCAATAGTAATAATTTTTAGGGAAAAATACGAATTTTGAAACAAAATTAAAGAATTGTTTAAAAAACTACACTTGTTTCAATAATTAGGAATCGATTACTCAATATTAATAAACATTCCACTAGACCAATATGAATCATTTTCCATGAATTTTTGGACCACCCTAATGCAATATTTATGATGAAGTGATTAAAGTGGTAGTTAGCCCCTGAAATTTTAATTTTGAAAAATTTCAAAAAACACGTCAACTTACTCTCACAATTTTATATAACATTTTTTCGGATTTTCGGCTCATATTTTGCCTTGTTTTTCCAATTTTTTTTCATGTGATCTAATCAAACAGTCACTTTTTATGCCCATATTTGAGGGTGTGTTTCACCCCCTTAAAATGTTAATCTACTAATATGAAAAATAGGATTAGCTCAGTTTTTGGTCCTCTACAACATATATCAAGTTGATCAAAATCGGGGGCGGACATATAGGATACCTCTCTTGTAAGATAATGTAGTTATAAAACAATAATAAAATTTTTTAACAAATATTTTTAATAACTTGCATTTATTATTGTTTCACTAAGGGAAAAGTGGACAAAAAGTTGAAAATTTCAGAAAAAACACAATTTCCGGCATTAATCAAAGATAATATTATCAACAATTACCCAGTGGGCACAAAGTTTGGCGACGTCTTTACGACATATTTACGACATCTTTACGACATCCTATGTCCATGTCGTTTCGGTGTCTTTGCGATATAGTAAAGACATCTTCAGATCATACGACTTAATTACGATATCGTGAAGACACCTTAATGACATGGACATAGGATGTCGTAAAGTTGTCGTAAAGATGTTGTAACGACGTCGTAAATACGTCGCAAAACGTCTATCTTTATTCTGAGAGAAAATCACTAAAAACAATAATATTTTTTTTTTAGTTAAAAAAAATGTAATCGTCAGTAAAAAGTAACATTTTGCGTATGTGAAACAATTTGAATTGAAAAAATTGTAAAACAATCGTAACTATATAAAAATTTTTTAAAGATATGTTGAGTTTTAAGTAGATTCGGCTAATATTGTCGATTCTGAATAAATTTAACAAACACCTTTTTTCTTATCCAAAATACGAGGGTGGATTGATAAGTTTCCGGCCTGACCAAGAAAAACAACGTTTTTAAGAATTTTTTTTTTTATTTCTCAACATAATCTCCTCCAAGGCT
>NC_046661.1:129356253-129369070 GCF_010883055.1 Belonocnema kinseyi
AAGCTATCTAAGGATGGTACTATAGAACGCCACCTCAAGGTAGGCCTAGTGGCGCCATCTCTTGGTCAGGCCGGAAACTTATCAATCCACCCTCGTACGTGTTAAACTTCATGTAGATTACGACTTTTTAGAGACAATTTTTAGATTATGTTCAGTTACGGGATTGAGGACTGTGAAATAATGTTGTTTGTTAGACAAATATGCGCGCCAGAGTCCTATCACACATTATGATGCGCAGTGAATCTATTTCGTAGATAATGATGCGCTGTCGAATTATATCGAACGCCATTCTGCGCGCTAGATTTACAACACATATAATGATGCGCAGTAGAGTTATTTGGCAGATAATGATGCGCAGTAGAATTATATCGAACACCATGTTGCGCGCTAGATTTACAACACATATAATGATGCGCACGAGAGTTATTTCATATGTAATGAAGCACACTAGAGTTCTATTGTAGCACAGGAGAATTTTACGCAGATAAGACCTCTAAAAAAGAATTTCGCGATTAGCGGTTCTTCTTTGCGGCATCTCTCAGCTGATAGGCCGCACTTCTCCCGTATATTCGACTTCTTAACATTATGAACTTATCAATATAAATAACAGCAATAAAATATTTCAGAGAAGTAAAATGGAATATTTTTTTATATTTCAATTTCATTCGAGGCCGAAACACATATATGCATCCTCACGAAAAAAGAATGTTATTTTCCAAATTAAGATGGTGCAATTTGTAGGCTTCGCGAATAAGGTCAACTAAATTATTTCAACATTAATCCAATAAAGAAACAAAAATTTGCCGTTTTAAACAAATAAAAAGCTCTTTCAATATTGCCACGTATTAATCTGTGAAGCTATATTTAATCAGAGTTAGTGTACTAGTATTTTCCAATCCATTACTCACACTCTAAGTCTGTTTACTGAAAATTTTACTAAATAAACAGGAAATTCAGGGTTTCACTAACAAAATCGTGATATTTTTGCCAATTAGTAAAAATTTTGGCTAATTATTTAATGATTTTAATAACTGATCAATTTTTTTAACTTTTCTTGTCAATTTTTATGATTGAACAATAATTTTTTTATAAATGATTGTCTTTCTGTTTTTTAGTGATTCGCAAACTTGAAAATATATTAAATAAAAAATGGTTTTAGATATGTCCCCATCCCATACATTTTCATCTCTTTGAAATGTATACATTAATATTTTAATTTTACAGAATCAAGTTCACGTCGAACTAACAGCCCCGGAGATTCTGTAAATGTACTTCCACGTTCTGCGCATCTTCCTCCTCTAAATTACATACAAGGACTCTATATTCCTTCCGGTGAAAAAGTTTGGCACCTTTATAAGATGATTGCAGTGCACCAAAATAACGTTATTCTTCCTTGCATACATTCAAAGGAATTTACTATACTGAAGCCAAACCGAAGGTCACACAGAGACGATCCAATAGTGTTTGAGCCTGTGCACGTTTCAGACAAAGAATGGATAGAATATGTTGCTGCTTATGCTTATGAAAATCGAGTAGGTACTCTGTAAAAACTAGAGTTATCTTTTTTTCACGGCCAAATTTTTCATCTATCCTGGTTCTTAATAGGATAACTGAATGCATAACAACATAAAAGAGATTCTCAATCTAAAACAAAAGACTTCAGCAATAAGTGATTTCAGTAACGAACAATAAACAACAATTATTTTGATGTAGTAGACACCACTTCACTGAAAAAATGGTTAGTTGAGCCAACTATGTAGATAGGAAGATATGGTACTGCTATTTTATTAGTATGTACAACAATTCTATTAGCTGCTTTAACTATTCAGGTAGAACCAGCAACTAAGTAAATGGGTGCCCCAACTAATAATATAGCAGAAACAAATATTATAAACTAAATAGTTGACCCGACTAACCATTTTTTTCAGTGCTGTTCAGAAAAATCTTGTTGAATTATTTGTCAGTTTTCTTAATCAGAACGAAATTTATTGGCTACGTATGGAAAACTCAGCCTCCAAATGTCATCCAAACTGTTCCGATTGAAAAATTATATAAATGATTTAAATAAATTTGCCTGCATCGGTGGTGGGTGTATGGTCATATATTTAAATGATCAAATTTATGAGACATTTCAAAATCTCAATATTTTTCATTCACTCGATTCTTTTTTAATGGGATGAGACATCTGCTATACAAACCTAATATCTACTCATTGGTTAAAGTCTGCAACCAATCTTTTGTCTTAAACCACAGAATTTCGTCCGTGCGGATAACAAAGGGGGCTCTCCGCGAGCCCTATCTTATCCCTTTAAAAATTTATGTTAGCACTCTAACTTTGTTCCTATAGAGCTTCAGTATTCCCCTGGCTCGGTTGGAGCTTACCTTTAAAGCCAAAACTATTTTGGTATGTCTGCAGCTAGTTTCGCTTCCAGATTGTTTCGTTTCCAGTAAAGTTTTCTTTTTCTGCTAGTTTTGCTAGTCTGTTCGATATCTCATTGCTTTGGATGCCGCTGTGCCCAGGGGTCCAAATTAGAGGCACTCATTTTTCATTGCTAGATTGTTCAGTGCCTCAAAGCACTTTCATACTATTAGCGACGTATCCGTTACTTTATTCAGGGCCATAATGGCAGTCCAATTATCTGAGTAAATACGGGTGTTACTTTTCTTAAAATACTTCTGGGCCGGTGCACTATAGTATAGCCATAATCTTAGATTTTAGGACTGTGGCATTGAGATACACACCATCTCCTGTCTTTTCCTTGATCCTGAAGACATCTGTAACCCAGTTGTTTCTATCTGTAACCCTTTTTCATGAGTAGACTAACACGATACTTCTTGTAGATTGTATAGCAAGTGGGTATTTTCTCCCAGAGCATCCGAATGCTGCCCACTTGCGATTTCGTTTGGGATCTGTACTGCTGTTGAGATCCTGCTGTCGTTTTCCATATTTAATCTCCAAGTCACCTGATCGCCCAGGATTGCTGTGTAGGTCCAAATGAGTGTCTCCGGCTTCAAGCACGACAGAGCTATAGAGTTGCTATTATCATTTGCACTTGTTTTTCAGGTGCTAATTCCATAACAGCTTTTTATCCAGGATGATTCTTCGATATTTAGCTCGTTCTTTAATTTCCACGTGTTGTACTTTCAGAGTATCAATGTCTCATGTATATATTGGAAGCTCGAATTCCGAGGCGCAAAAATAGGCGAATTAGCCTCATTTTTGGAGCCACTCTTTCATGGTATATATTATAAAAATTAGAACACTTTAAAAGCAGACTAAAAAACAGATGTGTAGATAAAAGTTCCGTCGGTAGTGTAAGAAGTAGCCATCAATTCTTCACTTACTTACTAAAGTGACTTCGCCGCCACTGTAGTTACCAACAACAAATTAAATGGTTAAGTAAATAGTTATTTCTCATCACTGCTGGGATCCTACAATCAGTCTCATTTTAGTACTATTTGAGGCAGTTTCTTCTGCATCTTAATTTAAAACCTACATGAGCCCTGAAATATTACTTTTTTACAGGTGGACTGGGTACTTCTAAGTGCTATTAACACAGTACAAGAATTCAAAGTCGTTCGACGTGAGGCTGAAGAAGCCGCTCACAAAATTGATGCTGTACAACTGACTTATCTTGTGGCTCGACGATCTACTTCTAATTTTACTTCTAGTTCTGCCCCTACTTCTTCTCTAAGTTCAGCTTCTAGTTCTGATTAACATCATAGCATGCTCAGGCTAAACGGAGACGACCAACGCGACTTGACAAGTTATTCTAGAAGCGGCCGAAATTTAAAAAAAAAGAATGTTAAGCAATGTTATACAGTTGTTGATGAGTCGTAATGTTGCAAGTATATTAACAAAGAGCGGATGAGCACAATCAGAAGTTTTGCACCTAGCACAGGCTAGCTTCCCTCGTTCGACAGTGGTGGCAGAGCCTCGTAAGTTCGCGTTTTCCCAACACTTTACCCCTTGCCACAGTTTCTCCCTTAACGAGTGACCCCAACTTTGACATGTAGAGGTATTGCGCTTGCGCTTGTCATGCGTAAGTGGAGCACGGCGTGGCTTATTATTGCCATGGGAATGGCTTATCGCATCGTGTTCCTCTTAAGCGTCCTAGCGCAAACACAGGCGCATTGCCTCTAGATGCCAAAGTTGCTATCACTGTCCGTAATAAGGGAAACAAGCCTGGACTCGGTGCCCAACTTCACACTTTGAACAACGACACTAATTCGGGAGAACCATTACCTCGAACAGGCAGAACCGTTTAACCAACAGTTTAGTCGAGCCGTCTGCACACGCGGCGCGTGTTGCACTGTTCCGCGCGTGCGCAGTTTAAGAAAATATAGCACCCACGTTTTGGTGCGACTGATCTCCGCAAGTTTGGGAATATCAGTAACCCGAATCTGGAGCGGGCGCCACACCAAACCGAAGTGCAGCAAATCTCTCACCGCTAGCGGGAAGGTATTATATAACTTCTCTTCGTGTAGCTTTTTTTGTGCAACAACTGTACGATGTTAAATCTTTAAACAATAATTATTTTCTTTTTCGGAAAATCTCTTTTCTTTTTTAGCATGTTTTTTTTTGCGCGACTATATATTCTTCAAAAATTAATTTTTCAAAATGAAAAATCTTCAAAATTTTTTCATAAATCTAAAGAAAAGTTGTTGATTATCATGAAACCTTTCCAAATACTTAAAAAACTATGCAATTTTTTCGAAATCTTTAAAAGCGTTTATTTATTTTGAATGTTTTCAAATTTGTAATTATAACTAAACTTTTTTCAAATTTAAAATTATCTCCGAATCTTTTCAATCTTTTCTTTGTAAATATTCTCTTAAACCTATTTGTTTTAAATAAAAAAAATCATTAGAAATTTTCAGGAATCTTAAGGAAAGATTTCTAATATCTTTGAGAGTTTAAAAATGATTACAATGATACATAGGTTGGTTTTCTGAAATATTAGAAAATTTACATTTTGTTTACACTTTTTCTAAAATTGAATATTTTTCTATTTTGAAAGGTAAAAATGACAGCTCATTTATTCTTTGCTTTTATGAAAAGCTTAAAAAATTTATTTCGAAACATTCAAAAATGTACATCTTCAAACCATTTTTTAAATATTTCGGAAAGTTTTCAAAACTTCTGAAGCTACTAAATATCTTTTCAAGTTATTTGAATATTCCCAAAATGTTTGAGAAAAATTATAAGTGTCCTAAAATCTTCTAAATTAGGATCTGGACAATTTTTTCAATTTTTTAAAATGTTTCATCTTTTTAAATATGCTCTTAAAATTGATTTTACAAAAAAAAATTTTCAAAATTTTCCGAAGAAATCTAAAGAAAAGTTGTTTGTTATCATAAAACGTTTCAAAATACTTAAAAAACTATAGCAATTTTTGTGAAATCTTTAAAAGTGTATGTTTAGTTTGAAATTGTTTTAAATTTGGAATTAAAACTAAACTTTTTTCAAATTTGGAATTACAACTCAACTTTTTTCAAATTTAGAATTATAGCTATATTTTTTTCAAACTTGATATTATTTCGGAACTTCTCCAATCTTACAATTATTTCTAAATATTTTCAAAACTTCTCAATATCTTTAAAAATCATTAAAGATGCTCTCCAAAATTTTTTTTGAGATTCCGAAAAATTAAAAAATGCTTAAAATCTATCAAATTCTTTTTTGTGATTTTTAGAAACCTTCCGAAATTTTTTAAAATTTTTTTAAATGTGCTAAAAGCATTTTGAAAAGTAAAAATATTAAACGGATTTTTTTATTTTCTTAAAAACGTTGAAAATCTTTTGTACTTTTAATTTTTAGTAGAAAAATTTAAAAATCTACCAAAGTATGTTCGCATAGGGAACGTACCGGGTACGTACCCAGCTCGGGAAAATGTCCGTATACATACCGAGAAAGCGGTTCCTGGTACGTACTAGATCGAATGCCTAGAAGGTGGTAACCACGTACCGGGAAACGAGCTTTGGGAACGTCTTTGGTACGTAGCTGCAATGTTCCCAAACGACATTAAACATTTTACGCAGCTATAGGTTCGCCAACAGGGGACGTGCGCGGTACGTACGGGGAATGTCACATTGGTACGTCGTCACCACGCGGGCGGTACGTCGATGGTCCGATCAATTTCTAGGCCTCCAAAACGTATTGGTGTTTCTGGTACGTACCAGCTGCGTACCGGGAAGTTAATTATTCGGACGTACGTTCCCGCAACTTGTACGGTACGTACCAGTCTCGTTGCTGGAAAGTTGCGGGTACGTGCAGACAAAATTTAAAAAAAATCATAATAAGACCAATGACGAACATCTCAGTCTCGTTTTCTTTGATTTCTTACGCAGACGTAGAAACCAATTTTCTTTTTGTAAATTTATACCCTACGGAACGATCATTGTACGGATTCATTACCTAAAAATTCAAGTCATAATGTATAAGAATCAAACTATTAAAAAGCTCATAGCGATAGTATAACAGTAAGAAGTATAAAGAAATATTATTTAATTTTTGTCAGGTGGAGGAATGTGAACGAGGTTTAAATAATTGTACTTGAATGAGGCTCTCAATTTCGAGAGGACAAGACTATTTCCCAAAGGTTTTACCATTTTCAAAAAACTACTCGTCTAAGTTGCTAACATTTTTATCTATTACGCGCCCAACAAGCGATCTCATCAACAGTGACGTTACAAGAATTTGCACTTTACGTAAACATTTTCAATATTAGCCTACTTGATGCCGGATGATTTCCGCTACCCTTATAGTTTAAATTATGCCTGTTTGCCTAAATATTACACCTTGAGCTTAAAACCCTGAGTAGGACGCTTCCTTTCAAAATTATTCAGACATAAGCGAGCTGCACGTGTATCAGTTTTTTGTTTCGTTACTTAGAAGTGAAAAGCACTTTGTTATTGTGAATTTTTATACTGCGGTACGATAATCGTACAAGTCATCACTCAAAAGTTCAAGTCTACTGCCGATCGATGAGTTTCATTTAATTTCTTCGAGACGGAAAATATAGAATGATGTGAGAGTAGGTACTTTTCATTCAGACATGACAAATAATATCCACTAAATTTCGCTAAAACTGTTTTTGAAAGACCACTTGTGCAAATTACTGCCAAAACACGCCTTCTCGCAATCGTCCGAGCTCTAGCTCTCGTTGATAGTGGCGAAACCGAAAAAAACGATGTGTAGATCGATCGACCCAAGACTTGAAATAGTACTTTGTCACGTATATTGAACATTTTGAAATGGGCGCCTGCGAGACATGAACATGTCAATATTTTTTTACGAGCCAAATAAGCGGAGAGGCTTTTACTAAAAACAATAAATAGATCAGCCACAATCATCCACCTAGATTATATTTGCAAATGTTTTTGTATGAAGCTATCTTAAGCGAATTCTACCAATGGTTTTGTTCTAAATCGTGGTATTCATTTATTCCTCCTGGAAATTTCTACCTACTTTTTGTCATGCGACCTTACAGCTTATTGGCAACAGCGATCTCATGTACTGACGTTGCAAGAATTTGCACTATACGCACACATGTTCATGATCAACCTATTTAAAGCCAGATGACTTCCGTTACTCTCACTTTAAATCATGCCTCTTCGCTTCAATATTACATCTTAAGCTTACATTTTTAAATGATACACCGTACCGAAATAATACGCAAAATTTCTATCGGTCGACGCATCGTTTTAAAATTACTCAAATGCACGCAAGCTGTATCTATCGTTCGTTTACAAATTAGGCGTGTATCAGCGCGAAAGTACGTAACTTACTCGATGAATTTGTAAGCGCATCATTTTATGATTTTGTGTAATTCTATGTACAGAAAGTACGTTACAAAAGCATAGATTTGATACGCGAGCTCAAAATACAAAGTTATCAGACCGATGATCGTTATAAATCTAATTGTTTCCCTCGGTATAAATTTTATCACACTAAAAAAATAAAACTATATTAAAACTCATTCAAAATTCTGTTCATTCACTAGTAGTTCACTCAACTCATACTCTTTGTGTTCAATTGTTCATAATTATTTAAAGGACGATTCTTGCTTTCGTACGCCGGATCTTCTGAAATTAATTACTGCTCTCAAAATTGGTTGATATGCTTCAATATTTTGCAGGAACGGTGGCTACTGATATTTAAAAAAAAAGATCTGAACTTTATCAACGAATTCCTACTATTAAAAAGTTATGTTTAAACATAGACACAATATTTGCACGGTTAACATACCTATTTTTGTTGAGAAGTTGTTAAAGTGTGAAAGATTGGGAATGCAACAATATTTTTTTTGTATGGAATTATGAATAATTTAGCCGTTATTTCATTGATGCTCCAATAACGTAATTCGTCATTCGATGACAGAGGATTTAAAATGTTGATTCCTAATTTACTAGATGAAAGAGGACGTTCGTATAGTGGTCCAATCACCTTCAAGATTCGGCCAATTACGTACACAGCTTCATCGCATTTTATCAAATTTGAAATCCACACATAATGTGAATTATTTATGTAAACATAATTATTTTTCGCATCCTCACAATTTATCTTATAGTTTTTAAACAATGCCACTCTATACTGCTGAGCATTTTTGAAAATACTTGGCACATAACTGATATTGTGCGGTTGTTTGAAATCTAAATTTTCACTAGAAATTACAGGTTTTTCTTCTATCAATTCAAGTTCTGAACATTTACTGATTAACTGTTCTCCGACTTCATTATCACTGTTCATTAATCGCTTCATACGCTCTACGAAATTTTTAAATCGGAATGTAGAAAATTTTTCTAATTCTCCATACCTTCCAACATCATCTGCCAAATGCTGTACGTTATTTACATTTTGGGAGACATACCTTGAGCCATACAAGTTTTTAAACTCTCCAACGAATATTTTTCCGAGTTCCTCTGCATAGTCAATCCACTCAGGAATATAACAAAGTACTGGATTTCTGTAAATACTAACAGCTACGTGTAGATTAGGGAAGTTTTCATAAACGTCTTTGTGAACGTTGTCTTTCAAAGCGACAACACCAGTATACAGTTCTATTTGTCAGATTAAAGTTGCTTCAAACATCTTAATGTCTTCCAGGGATCTTGGTTTCGGCAGATAGTTTCCATTTTGTAGACGAATATTTCATAATTGATAAAAATTTCCTTGTGACACCTACAAACAAAAGGTGCATCGGGTCTAATGGTATTTGTTTTACTAAACCAAATTTGGAATTCTTATGAACATAGTATGTCTTCCTTGATATCCTTGCGTATTATAAGTAAACGATCGAAATTTTTCATCTGTACGCAATACTCCAATTTCTCCAGGAAAACACACGCATTCTTTATATTCCCCTCTAATCTCACATTTATTGCAACTCTAATACCCACTATGGCATTTCACTCCTGGCACATAAGCTTTAGCTGGTGCATCAAGAATAAATCCATCAATCAGAACGTTGTACTATTTTCCTTCAACAAATATTCCATTGTTTACGAAATAAACTGCTTCATCAATAAAAAAAGCCAAATATTCATTGACGTTTTCGGGCTTCTCTTTACCAACGCATACTATAATAATTTATACTTTTTCAGTTATTTTGTCGGAAGTCAAGATAGGCCATAAATTTTTTTCTGCGTCGTTTCCAGTTTGTGCACCATCGATATTAATTAATAAAGCTATTTTATCATTTGAAACGCCTAGACAGATCTGTTCACGAACTATATTTTCCAAGACTGACTTCATTCCGAGGTGGCAATATTCTCCACCCTTTATTTGATGAATTTCTCCTTTTCTAGGCGCCTTTTTGTAGAGTCCGTGAATCCCACGGTAAATTTAACATGGGAATATTTTCTCGAACTCTGCGCAAAAATCTCTTCTGTATAGCTTTCGGTATACACGATTCGAGCGACCATTGTGAAAATACATGTATCAGTTGAGATGACATTTTTTCGCGAATTTCCTCGGCAAATTCATTTAATGCTGAAAGGTTATTAGATACATTTTTGTCATCTTCTTCATCGGATTGTTTGTCTTCAATTATTTGCCTCATGAACAATTAACTGCCTTTAGCATCTTTTTCATTTTCTTGTTGTATTGAACGTCTTTTATGTCTCGCTGAGTAAGAGCACTTGATAGGCTTCAGTTTTTCTATTTCCATCTGAAAAAATGCGTTTTTATTTTGAATACGGTACATTATATACACTTATGTATGTATGTATATATACAGGGTGTCTAAAAAGTACCGAGACGGTACTTCTACGTTCAGGTACGTACCCAAGTCATAGGTCTATTGTAACGGTCAAGGTCAGCTAGAGGTTATTTGAAATTATCCAAGTTTTCTAAGAGGTCAGTGTAATTCCTGAAGTAAATTTCAACAAGAAATTCATTGGTGAACTCTGTAGTGATCTCGGTTACCCCGTTTTGAATATTTTAAAATCATAAGGAAATTTTTCATTAAAAGTTCCAGGTGTTCTGGTGAGAGTTCCGTTTCTCCCCGAAGAGATATGCAGAGACCGAGTTCGATCTTATGATCAAGTTCGTTTGCTTTTTAATCGAACTTTTCGTAATGGAGAAGACTTAAATCCTGTCTCAAAATCAACAATTGAAAGAACTGTAAGGCGCTTTATGAATCATGGATCTATCAAGGACCTTCAGAGTACTAGTCGGCCAAAATCTGCAAGATCTGAGGAGATGCAAATGGACATAGCCCAAGCATTTGTTGAAAACCCACACCTTAGTTTACGTCGAGCTATTGATGAGCATGAAGTTACTCCTGAGACAGTGCGAAATATTTTAAAAAGCATTAATTTCCATCTTTACAAAATTAATCTGTTACAAGAGCTCAGTGATGACGATCCTGATCGTCGGGTTGAATTTTGTGAAATTATGATGGACAGAATTGATAGAGATCCTCTTTTCTTGTACGATACAGTATTTTCAGATGAATCTACTTTCACTTTAAAAGGTGAAGTTAACAGGCAAAGTTGTAGATATTGGTCCGACACAAATCCTGATTGGATGTTGGAAAGTCACACACAATATCCACATCGGATTAATGTTTGGGCCGGTATCTTGAATGATACATTGATAGGCCCTTTCTTCATCGATGGTTATCTCAATGCCCGTGTATATGAACAGCTTCTCAGAAACCAAATTGTATTAAGAAAAAGGGAGATTACAGGCGATAATTTTCAAAATATTTGGTTGCAGCAGGACGGAGCAGCAGCACATTACGGAAGGGTGGTTCGAGCATATTTGGATACTCAGTTCCCGCAAAGGTGGATTGGAAGAAGGGATGAAATCGAGTGGCCTGCTAGATCTCCTGATCTGACGCTTCTCGACTATTTTCTTTGGGTTTATTTAAAGAGCAAAGTATACCCAACGCAACCGCAAAGTTTAGATGAATTGCAGAATCGGATTCTGCAACAGGCTATTTTGACTGATAGGGAGATTCGCAATGCTGTAATTCATTTTTATAAGCGCATAGCTTTTTGTCAAGAAGCTAAATGTTTTCAGTCCAAACATCTTCACTGAAGCGTGAGAAGCCAGGGGACTCACGCTAATCAAGCACGCCAAAGGGAACAGAATTTACTACGTCCACGTCGTTGTTCTTGGGTAATGCTAAACGTAAACGTAAACTGCTTGGGAAAAACCTTGCAAAACCCTTACAGATCATCATCAAGATCAATACAGAGCTCACCAATGAATTTCTCGCTGAAATTTACTTCAAGAATTCCACTAACACCTTGGAAAACTTTGTTAATTTCAAATAACCACTAACTGATCTTGACCGTTACAATTGACCTACGACTTGGGTACGTACGTGAACGTAGAATTTTCCGCTCTATCGATTGCAGATGTAAAAAAGGAAGTTTCCATTTTAAGAAATAAAGCTCCGCTTACATAGCCCCTTTTACGGAGTAGTTCAGCATGGTTTCGCAGACGTTGCTGCGAAAAGTGCGAGCTCAGGGTGTTTCTCGCACCACAGAGCATGCAGCCGTGCCATATAACCCCGTTCACGGTCCACACTCGCATCGTAGCAGTCTAGCAAGTCGTGTTTCAGTTGCTCCGTCCACCCAAAGGTCACGAGATCCCGCCGATCCATCGCATTGAATCCATTTTCATTGGCTCCCCCAGCTCTAGATTGGTCGGCATTGTTGGCCGACCTATTGTCGGGAGCCCTGCGCGTTCTGTTGTTTTGAACCGCACTTACTACAACTATGTTTGGTGGCTTTGTCAGAGGCCCTTCAGTTTGATTCTAGAGGAAGCAAAACCGAACCGAACGGTTCCGGTACCGGGAATCGAACCCGAGCCTTCTGGGTGAAAGCCAGATATATATATATATACATATTTATATATATATATATATATACATATATATAATTAAAAATTTATCATAAGGACAACCGCAGGATTTCGCCGGGAGCGGGTGCTAATCTGAAAAATTGCACCCGCTTCCAGCGAAATCGCGATAAAATTTCAGCCACAACCACGTCTCACAACCGCGAGATGGGTGGTTACAGTCTGTAAAGGAATCAATACGACGATCCAGCAAAAGCCTCGTGCACCCTAAGAACACGGAGTGACCCAAGGACAACCTCCTTCTACATTTTTCCCGCAAGTGTTCTAGCATATTGTTGACACGCAGGGATGCTTTTTAGGCCATTAGCAAGTGAAAGCTTAGCACCTCCAAGAGCGCCTATGATAAGGACGATCAGTTTAACAGACTATTCCGGGTACAATCGTTGCAACTCCCTTATAAGGTCTCGATACCTCTCTTTCTTTTCATTCTCCTTGGCTATG
>NC_046661.1:129369170-129374007 GCF_010883055.1 Belonocnema kinseyi
AAAAGCCTCGTGCACCCTAAGAACACGGAGAGACCCAAGGACAACCGCCTTCTGCATTTTTCCCGCAAGTGTTCTAGCATATTGTTGACACGCAGGGATGCTATATATATAAATATATATGAATGAATTGAACTTTTATAATCAGAGATATCGCTAATTGAAAAAAAAATGACAGGGTTCGCAATAAACGACATATGAATGGTAAAAACATATAGGACGTTAAATTTTTTTTTATTCTTGTTTCGGCTGAAGAGGCATTGCATGAACGACAGATCATTAAGGGCAGGTGAGGTTCCTTATGCTCACACTGCAATGCTGTAACCGCATAACCTTGAACGCCATAACATTAAACCTACGACAGGTATGGCCCTGATTAATAAACTGAAGTACGTTGTAACCTCATAACCACAAACCCAATAACATCAAACCCACGGCAAGTCGGTCTCCGCTGTTAAAATGCCAAGTACGCTGTAACCCCGTAACCTCAAGCGGCATTGGGTTTGAGGTTATAAGCTGACAGTATCCTACCTGTCGTGGGTTTGATGTTATTGTGTTTGAGGTTATGGGGTTACAAGGTACTTGGTTTTTGTAAAGAGAGCCTATTTGTCGCTGGTTCCATGTCATTGCGTGTAGGGTTAAGTGGTTACAGCGTACTAGGGCTTTTCGAACAGAACCCAACCTGTCGTAGGTATGATGTTATGGCGTTTGAGGATACGGGGTGACATCGTATTTGAGGTTTTTAAACAGAGCGCTAACCGTCGAAGGTGTGATGTTATTGCGTTGGAGGTTATGGGGTTCCAGCGTACTTGGGGGAGTGGGCTGAACAGCGAAACCCAACCTGTCGTTAATGATCTGTCGTCAAAAAAAATGCAGTCACGCGACCAAGATGGCTGATAAAAGTGGGTAAGAATACATTGCAAGCATAGGGAGCCGATGTCTTTTTTTGATCTTATTTCAATTTAAGTATCAATACGAAATTTTCTCTCACAGAAATTCGTTCGTCTTATTTTTCAGAATGTTTTAATTGATTAAAGAAATGTTTAATTCATTTAATACATTAAACTAATAAGCATAAAACTCGCTGGGTACAGAGTACTTGGGTTTTGGTTTTTGGGATTTACCTGCCTCAGGTGTAGCATTGGTTGTCAGTTTTTAAATTTAGTTTTTAAAAGAAAGCTATTCAAAAAATATCGAGGCTGAAACTTGTTGGGTACGGGCTCCTTGGGTTTTGGGTCTCAAGTTTTACCTGTGTATGTGTACGGCCGGTCGTGGTCGTGAGATTCAGTTGTAAAGAAAAAAAGAATTAAGAACTCCGATCG
This sequence comes from Belonocnema kinseyi, assembly GCF_010883055.1. Classification (NCBI taxonomy): domain Eukaryota; kingdom Metazoa; phylum Arthropoda; class Insecta; order Hymenoptera; family Cynipidae; genus Belonocnema; species Belonocnema kinseyi. Next base: position 129,370,490 of record NC_046661.1, read on the forward strand.
TGAAACTCTTTGAGTACGTCGCACGTGAGGTTAAAAATACTCAATGCTGTCCCGTCGTTGGTATTGCGTCGGTTGCTATTAATTTTTTTGATTTTAAAAATGTAATATAAAAATGGCGAGCGTAAAATTTACCGGTTAGAGGAAACTTGGTTATGCACTTTTGTATGCACAAAAAAGTAGACTTGTTTGCAACGCGAATACTGCTCTGAACTAATCACGTTAGCAAGTGCTTTGGTAAAACTTAGCACTGAAAATCTCTGCGTAACTAGTATATTTGACACAAACAAAGAGCCGCAGTATTGCTGTTATCTACCTAATTACACTTTCGGGATCGACTTGACTACGAAAATCTCTGCCTGCGAAAATCCCAAAACGAAGTGGCCAATTTGCGATGTTATCCTGGAAACCACTGCAGGTAGGATTTTAATGTTATCAAACATTTCATTTAATACTCGTATTTCTTGTAAATATTGTATACCTCCGTTATCGTTTTTTCCCTTTCCGGGAAACCATCTTCTGAATTTATTGCACTAATTTAATCGATGGCAGCTTGCTAAAATTTTCGTTTTGACCTTCACGGATATCTGAAATATTTTCAGTTCGCTCTCAATTCAGTGTGAAAAAAATTGTTACAAAAGCGCAGTATCTCGAATTTCGAAGAAAGGGCATAGTGTAAACAGAGACGTTTGGCTTCCCGGAAAGGACTTTCAAGCAGGCCGACATCTACTCTCTTTGTATTTCTTACATCACAAGCGCTTTTTTAACTCGATTGGCACTTTTGAGTATCTAGAATTTATCAACCTCAACCTTGTTGCTTCGCATCGTTCTTGTATTGAGTTCTTCACTATCCCACAAGTTGGATTCTCGAAAAAAAAAGATTCTTTATAACTACATTTTTCTTTTTTTAACGTTCTTGTAGTGTGGTTAATTAACATTAATCCGTTATTATCGAGATGATCAGAGGGAAAGAATGAGTGAGCGCGTAAAAAGTATGAGATTGGGGCTTGTCATCGGAAGAGTACTCGTGTATACATGTGTTTTGTTTTGACCCCGCGTGGCAGTAGCATGCATTCACTACACTCATAAAAAAATCATTGCGGCTGAGTCAAATTTTCAAAAGCATGCAAATCAGTAATTTTTTCAAACTTTTTTTCGCTGTAAACTTGCACGTGTCACTCGCCTTGAACACACCATGCGTTTTAATAAAAACTTATGCATTGATATCCTTCGAACAGTTACACTTTTAGCGTTCTTTGTTCAATTAGTCCCGCATTAATACATATGTAAAAATACTTATGCATACGATTTAAAAAAAAGTTGTCGTTTTCTTGTGCTCACACCGATTTGAAATCTGATTCCCACAGAGGTTTTCCAGGAAGTAACTAGATATTCGAAAGACGGAAAAAAATAACAAAAATTTCTGACATGTATAACAAAGATGTATATCGAAATAAATGTTTTTGTTTACGCTCACTAACGCGCATTTGTCCTCTGTGACATTGTAAAGCAAGCTTTGCCATTCTTTTCCTTGTTAGGCTTTGTTTGTTTTGTTGGCCGGAACAACGCACGAGCAACTAAAAAAAAGTACTTTTTCTGCGAATCGAATAAGGATTTTCGAATCTACGCACATATAGACGCGAACGTAAAATTGAAATTTTTTTCAAAATAGACTGATGAAAAACAACAATAGTTATTTTTTTCGTAGAACAAGTAAACGCTTCTCTAGCTCATTAACACCCTACAGTTATTTTTACTGTTATACGCATATAAGTCGGAGGCGCACGCTTTTATAATCCACGGATGTGCGTGCGCGCATTAAAATTTATTTCGCAGTTTTCATAGAAATTTGAAATATTTGCTCGACTCGACTATAACCGTTAGTTAGTTTTTCTTTCGTTCGGTGACCTTGTTCTCCTTTTACACAATAAAAAAATGTTTCGCGGTGCGAGACTGAAGCTAAATTTGTGGCAGTCGAAAAAATTCTAGCATTAGCTTCAACGCAGTTTTCGTGTACAAGCATGTAGTACGGAGCTGCCAAGTTGATTTTTTTTCTACCGCTATAATCAGCTGTCCTCTAAAGGACTCGATCAGTTTTACATCACGTACCACACCCTCAACTTTTTTTTCTTTTCCCGCCAGAATTCAATGTAACTAAAATAACCGAGCGTATTTATTAAAAAATTATAACGAAGGTAAAGGATGATTCGTCTAATTGGAACCGATTGCAACTTCAACCGACACACGGCAAATTCGACGTCTCTTCTCTTCACACGCATAAACATCACATGCAACGCATGACACGAGCCGTATACCCGACATACAACATTGCGTGTCGGAAAAGTTTCATTGATATACGTGTGTATCGCGCACGTATTTCAAACATTAATGCAATTTAATTAACACACCGCTATAGAATTAGATTTCTTTTTTCAACCAAAACTCAATCGATTGTCTTCATCGCATTCCAAGAACGAAAAAGCGATAATCTGATTTCATTAGACCAATACTCGTCAATACTTTATCGGATTTCCTATTAAAGATAAAAAAGTTAGCGCGTTAAAATGCATCTCCAATCAATGAAAAAAAGAAAAGCGCGTCATTATGGGCATTGGATACTTACAGTTTCCCCGGCTTTTTTTCCACAAAAATGAAAATTTTTAAAAACTGAATTCGGAGATACTATAAAATATCATAACGGACGTCCCCAGAATCTTTTTTGAGGGATAATAACAAAAAAATTGATTGTGCTAAATAAAAATTGTATGCATATGCATTATTTTGAGGTTACGTCGTTTTTCATCACTGCCTTTCCGATAATCTGGAAATTATTTATGAAATACACTTTTTTGATTGGCTGCAAACAAGGTTAGTTCCGAGACATTAGTTACTATGTTTATTTGTAAGTCAAAAGTTTTCGGCCAAAAATATTGTGTAGTTTGGAAGTAGCGCTCGGGTGGATTGTAACACACATGCCCTCGAAATATACACGCACGTTGTTAGAAATATCAAAAATTTGTTGATAAAAAAACACAAAAAAAAGTGTGTGGGGACGTCCTTTAGCATGTTCGCTATCATTTCCCAGATTTTGAAGGCAAAATATTTCTTATCCTAGGAAAAAAGCCGGGGGAATCTAACACTGAAAAAATCGATACTATTTCCTAAGCGCAATGCAAATTGATCACATTTTTCTAAATGAAAACTTTTTTGAATTAATCTACAAGAAAAGTGAGTGGGGACGTCCGTTAGCATGTTCGCTGTCATTTCCTAAATTTGTAAGACAAAATATTTATTATTCTAGAAAAAAAGCCGGGGGAACCTAAAACTGGTAAAATCGACAATTTTCTAAGTATCACATGCCCTTATGCAAAAGGGACCCGTTCATTTTTCGGAACGGATAAAATTTAAGAATGGTAAAGTTTCAGAATGGGTTATAATACATAATAATAAAACTTAGGAATACCAAAAATTCGGAAAAAGGAATAAATCAGAAATCCAAAATTCTGAATAGTATTTATTCG